>NC_140987.1:164539748-164558373 GCF_052327205.1 Somniosus microcephalus
GCATTATAGAAAATAGTGTTTCCACACTCATCCCACAAAATAGGTCCATTTTATTTCGTTTTATTGAACTATATAAATGCGTTCTTTCCACATAAGCTGCTGGAATATCCAGGGCCTCCGCTCCTCAACTTTTGGGATGAAGAGTACAGACCCTGAATTCCTAAAAGCTATAAAAGACATTGATATAATTGTGTTAACAGAAACATGGTGCCAAAAGGACGTGCCGACCCACTGTCCTCCAATGTACCATGAATCATTGTGCCCTCAGTAAAGAACACTAAAACACGCAAGGGCAGAACCTCCGGGGGAATATTGGTGTGGTATAAGGGAGAACTGGACAAACACATCTCACCGGTAAAACAGGGAAAATCACACGTATGGCTAAAACTAGATAAAAATATAGGAATAGCAAAAAAAGATGTTTACTTATGTGCGATCTACATACCTCCAATAGAATCGCCATATTTCGAAGAGGAGTTATTTGATACTCTCCACATGGAAATCAGCCATTTCCAGGCCCAAGGAAAGGTGATAATATGTGGGGACCTAAATGCAAGGACCGGTTGTGAACCTGACTTCATAGACCCACAGGGAAACAACCATGTGTTTGGCCAGACCCCTTTAGATGTCACACCAGCCATCGCAAATCGGAACAACCTTGATCGTGAAATAAATAAAAGCGGTAGGGAGGTAGTGCAACTCTGCCGAGCCTTAGGCCTGTACATAGTTAACGGTAGGTTCAGAGGGGACTCCCTAGGGAGACTCACATACTCCTCAACTCTTGGGTCTAGTGTGGTGGACTATACAATCACTGACCTGGACCCCTGCGATATCAACTCATTCACTGTCAGGCAGCAATCCCCCCTCTCAGACCATAACCAAATAAATATGTACCTTAAACTTTCTGCCCAAACTACAGACACAAAAAAGGAACCCAGTAAGCTCCATAAAATAAACCAGACATACAGATGGGCCCCAGACAGTGGAGAAAAATTCATCACAGCACTAAAGTCACCTGATCTCACAAGTAAAATATCAAAATTTAAAGAAAACCCATACGAGATCACCAGAGATGGTGTAAACATGGCCATAGAGGATATAAATATGATCTTCCATGAGGCAGCTGTAAAAGCCGACCTTGTGAAACAGAAGAGGAAGCGTCACAAAAGACAAAATAAAAATAAGAAATGGTTTGACCACGAATGCAAAAATGCCAGAAAAGACCTGAGAAAAATATCAAACCAAAAGCATCGCCAACCAAACAATCCGGACCTACGTACTAGATACAATGAAACCCTCAAAAGATATAAACACACCATTAGGAACAAAACACAAAACTATACCCACAAAATACTCGAAGAAATTGAAAACTCCACCAATCCAAAACAATTCTGGGAAATGTGGAATAACCTGAGTACAACACAATTGCAAACATTACCAATCCAAGATGGCGACATCTGGAGAACACATTTTGAAAACCTCTACAAAGACATCCCAATAAACGAAACAAACCCAAGTCAACATCAGGTCACAGAAAAACTCCACACATTAGAAGCAACAATTAAAGACAACCAAAACCCTCTAGACTCCCCAATCACATGGAAAGAACTGGCCACGAAAACAAAATCTCTCCACCTAAAGAAAGCCTGTGGCCCAGACAACATCAAAAATGAAATGCTCAAGTTCAGCAATATGGAGATGCAGGGTGCGATACTCAAACTATTCAACATCATATTACGCTCAGGCTGTTTTCCCGATATCTGGTGCCGAGGACTAATCTCCCCCATATATAAAAGTGGAAACAAATCAGACCCAAATAACTACCGCGGCATCTGTGTCAACAGTTGTCTAGGGAAGTTATTCTGCAGTATTCTAAATAGTAGATTACTTGATTTTCTTAACAAACATAATATCCTCAGAAAAAACCAAATAGGCTTTCTTCCAAAACACCGCACAGCCGACCATATCTATACCCTTCACACCCTCATTGGAAAACATATACACCAAACAAAAAATGGGAAAATATTCGCCTGTTTCATCGACTTCAAGAAAGCCTTTGACTCTATATGGCACGAAGGGCTCTATTATAAACTTCTTCAGTGTGGAATAGGGGGCAAAGTCTATGACCTTATTAAATCAATGTATCTGAAAAACAAATGCGGGGTCAAAATTGGAGACAAACGCACCGATTTCTTCACCCAGAGAAGAGGCGTCCGGCAGGGCTGCAATTTGAGCCCGACCCTGTTCAACATATACATAAATGAATTAGCAGACATGCTGGAGCAAAGCGAGTCACCAGGTCTCCGTCTCCTGGATGGAGAAGTGAAATCCCTGTTCTATGCGGAAGACCTGGTTCTGCTGTCTCCCACAGGACAGGGATTACAGCAACAACTAGACCTACTCGACAAATACTGCCAAAATTGGGCTCTAACAGTAAATCTAAAGAAAACCAACATCATGATTTTTCAAAAAAGGCCCAGATGTCAGGAAAACAAATACCAGTTTACCCTCAGTGATACCACTATAGGACACACTATGAGCTACACCTACCTTGGTCTAACTATTACAGCATCAGGGAGCTTCAGCATAGCAGTGAATGCACTAAAAGAAAAAGCCCGAAGAGCCCTATATGCAATAAAAAGAAAATTCTACAACATCCAAATCCCAATCAAAATCTGGCTCAAAATATTTGACAGCATAATCCTGCCCATTGCACTGTACGGTAGTGAAGTATGGGGCCCGCTAAATCACCAAAGCTACACTAAATGGGAAAAACACACAATAGAAGCCCTACATGCAGAATTCTGCCGAAGCATCCTTCGCACCCAAAGAAAAACGCCAACAAATGCATGCAGAGCCGAACTAGGCAGATACCCACTGATAATAAACATCCAAAAACGAGCAATAAACTTCCTAAATCACCTCAAATCTAGCTCCCCAGACACCCTTCATTTCAAAGCCTTTCAGACCCAAGAGCTAAACCCAGAAAAGAGTCCCCTGAGTCAGCTGCTACTGAAACTAAGTACTCAGCCGGACCCTGGCCAGCCCCAGACCAACACAGCCGTCCAAACACCAATCCGAGTGAACCAAATCATTAAACAATGCAAAGAAACCTACCTGGAACATTGGAACAAAATAACCGAAAGCCAAAGCAGATTAGAATGTTACCGGGCCCTAAAAAGAGAATATAAACTGGCAGACTACCTCACGACCATCAGAGACACAAAACAGAGACAGACCCTCACCAGGTACAGACTAAGCGACCACCAACTGGAAATTGAAAAAGGCAGATACAAGAAATCCTGGCAGCCTAGAGAGAATAGAATATGCGATCAATGTCTGGCTGGCGAGGTTGAAACAGAAATGCATTTCCTCCTAAAATGCGAAAAATTCAACACATCAAGAAACATATTATTCAACAAGCTAAGCCAAACAACCCCAGATTTCAAGGAATTGGATGATCTGTCAAAATTGAGATTAGTCCTAGGAGAAGGAGACAGACCATACCTTGGGGCCAAATATGTAACAACATGTCACAAACTGAGGACTGTTTAAAACTAAGACTGTTTAAAATTAATATTGAACGTACCAAATGAAGTAGAAAGACTGTTTAAAATTAATATTGTTTAAAAGTAATATTGTATGTACCCAACAAATGTCAAATCGATTGACACCTACAGAATGTTGGAAAACTGTACCTTTTTGCTATGTAAGCTTTGGCAATATGGTTCTCTGTAAACTTTCATGCCAATAAAGCATTTGAACTGAACTGAAAAAAACTGAGAGGGGGAAGGAGAGAGAGAGAGAGAGGGGGAAGGGGAGAGAGAGAGAGAGGGGGAAGGAGAGAGAGAGAGAGGGGGAAGGAGAGAGAGAGAGAGGGGGAAGGAGAGAGAGAGAGAGAGAGGGGGAAGGAGAGAGAGAGAGAGAGAGAGGGGGAAGGAGAGAGAGAGAGAGGGGGAAGGAGAGAGGGAGAGAGAGAGAGAGGGGGAAGGAGAGAGAGAGGGGAATGTGGAATGTGGAAAATCTGGACACCTTCGAAAAGGAATTCCCCCAGTTGAAAACTAAGACAGACACAAAGAGGACCAATGGACAGGAAGCAAAAGAGAGTCGAACAGAGGATGAGGAGAGCCAAGTGGAGGAAGAAGAAGAGAGACCAGCAGAGGAAAACACCTCCCTGTACATCTCCACCCCCCCCACACCTCTCAACGAAAACAAAATGATGAAAGAGAATCTGGCCAAACTAGAACTTGATTTCAACGAATACAGAGAAACACTGGCCAAGAATTTGAAGGAGGAATTCAAACAGCTAAAAACGGAACACGAGTCCACCATCCACAAGCTGAGAAAGACCATAGAGGAGCAAAGAAATGAGATCAAAGAACTCCGTACTCAACTAAACAAAATGAAGGAGACCGTAGAAAGGCTCAGCAGGCAACACAAACCTCTTAAGGTCCAAAAACCTGAGGACACAAAAACAACACACACAAGGACACAGAACCCGCCGGATGCCACCCCACACGAAGACACACCGAAAGCCACAAACCCTGCTCCAACCAGCCCTCAGTCGAGTCATGCCCAGACTACTGCTACCCAGTCCTCACACACAGGAACACAAAAACCGACAGATACCCCCCCAAACGAGGACACACCGAAAGCCCCAAACCCCGCTCCTGCCACACAACATATCCCAGAAACCCAGCCAACAACCAGCCACCAGGCGAGTCCTACCCAGACTACTGTTACCCAGTCTGAAAAACCAGCCCCTCAGGCGGTCCTGCTGACCGACTCCAACGGAAAGTTTCTGGACCCCCAGAGGCTGTTCCCAGACCATCAAGTCCTGAAAAAATGGTGCAGCAACACAGGCCAAGCAATGAAGATCCTGAACAAAGAATCCCTTGGAAGCCCCAAATGGATTGTGATCCACACAGGCACGAATGACCTACGCACCCTACAGGAAGGCACGGCTTGGGCGGTGAGCAGGATGGCAGAAAAGGCCAGCAGGGAATTCCCCGAGGCGCGGATCGTGATCTCCACACTACTGCCCAGAAAGGACACCCCAGCCTATATAATCCACAACACCAACAGGGAGATCGACACGAGATGTTCTGTCCTCCCCAACGTCTCCCTGGCCCATCATCCAAACATCAACACAAGGGACCTCTATGACGAAATACATCTACTCAAACAGCGGATGTGGGTCTTCGCAAGAAACCTCATAAACACTGCCAAAAGACGCAGCCCTCCCACCCCCCCTACCATTGGGAGCCCAAACAGGACCACCAATGTCCCCCACCCCCCTTTACAAAACCGACAACAGAACCGTGCTTTTATACCTGACCCAAGACCCCCCTCTAGACCACAGACTGTAGACCAAGAACTGAGAAAGATCATGACGATGCTGAACAGCCTGATAGAAAGCCGGAGAAATTATTAATATTGTTATTTATCATTATCATTATTGTTATCTTATCAGTATTATTACTATTATTAGATAGATATATGTGCATGCCTCATGAAATTTATACTAAATCATCACTTAGCATTATAGAAAATAGTGTTTCCACACTCATCCCACAAAATAGGTCCATTTTATTTCGTTTTATTGAACTATATAAATGCGTTCTTTCCACATAAGCTGCTGGAATATCCAGGGCCTCCGCTCCTCAACTTTTGGGATGAAGAGTACAGACCCTGAATTCCTAAAAGCTATAAAAGACATTGATATAATTGTGTTAACAGAAACATGGTGCCAAAAGGACATGCCGACCCACTGTCCTCCAATGTACCATGAAATCATTGTGCCCTCAGTAAAGAACACTAAAACACGCAAGGGCAGAACCTCCGGGGGAATATTGGTGTGGTATAAGGGAGAACTGGACAAACACATCTCACCGGTAAAACAGGGGAAATCACACGTATGGCTAAAACTAGATAAAAATATAGGAATAGCAAAAAAAGATGTTTACTTATGTGCGATCTACATACCTCCAATAGATTCGCTATATTTCGAAGAGGAGTTATTTGATACTCTCCACATGGAAATCAGCCATTTCCAGGCCCAAGGAAAGGTGATAATATGTGGGGACCTAAATGCAAGGACCGGTTGTGAACCTGACTTCATAGACCCACAGGGAAACAACCATGTGTTTGGCCAGACCCCTTTAGATGTCACACCAGCCATCGCAAATCGGAACAACCTTGATCGTGAAATAAATAAAAGCGGTAGGGAGGTAGTGCAACTCTGCCGAGCCTTAGGCCTGTACATAGTTAATGGTAGGTTCAGAGGGGACTCCCTAGGGAGACTCACATACTCCTCAACTCTTGGGTCTAGTGTGGTGGACTATACAATCACTGACCTGGACCCCTGCGATATCAACGCATTCACTGTCAGGCAGCAATCCCCCCTCTCAGACCATAACCAAATAAATGTGTACCTTAAACTTTCTGCCCAAACTACAGACACAAAAAAGGAACACAGTAAGCTACATAAAATAAACCAGACATACAGATGGGCCCCAGACAGTGGAGATAAATTCATCACAGCACTAAATTCACCTGATCTCACAAGTAAAATTTCAAAATTTAAAGAAAATCTATATGAGATCACCAGAGATGGTGTAAACACGGCCATAGAGGATATAAATATGATCTTCCATGAGGCAGCTGTAAAAGCCGACCTCGTGAAACAGAAGAGGAAGCATCACAAAAGACAAAATAAAATATGAAATGGTTTGACCACGAATGCAAAAATGCCAGAAAAGACCTGAGAAAAATATCAAACCAAAAGCATCGGCAACCAAACAATCCGGACCTACGTACTAGATACAATGAAACCCTCAAAAGATATAAACACACCATTAGGAACAAAACACAAAACTATACCCACAAAATACTCGAAGAAATTGAAAACTCCACCAATCCAAAACAATTCTGGGAAATGTGGAATAACCTGAGTACAACACAATTGCAAGCATTACCAATCCAAGATGGCGACATCTGGAGAACACATTTTGAAAACCTCTACAAAGACATCCCAAAAAACAAAACAAACCCAAGTCAACATCAGGTCACAGAAAAACTCCACACATTAGAAGCAACAATTAAAGACAACCAAAACCCTCTAGACTCCCCAATCACATGGAAAGAACTGGCCACAAAAACAAAATCTCTCCACCTAAAGAAAGCCTGTGGCCCAGACAACATCAAAAATGAAATGCTAAAGTTCAGCAATATGGAGATGCAGGGTGCGATACTCAAACTATTCAACATCATATTACGCTCAGGCTGTTTTCCCGATATCTGGTGCCGAGGACTAATCTCCCCCATATATAAAAGTGGAAACAAATCAGACCCAAATAACTACCGCGGCATCTGTGTCAACAGTTGTCTAGGGAAGTTATTCTGCAGTATTCTAAATAGTAGATTACTTGATTTTCTTAACAAACATAATATCCTCAGAAAAAACCAAATAGGCTTTCTTCCAAAACACCGCACCGCCGACCATATCTATACCCTTCACACCCTCATTGAAAAACATAAACACCAAACAAAAAATGGGAAAATATTCGCCTGTTTCATCGACTTCAAGAAAGCCTTTGACTCTATATGGCACGAAGGGCTCTATTATAAACTTCTTCAGTGTGGAATAGGGGGCAAAGTCTATGACCTTATTAAATCAATGTATCTGAAAAACAAATGCGGGGTCAAAATTGGAGACAAACGCACCGATTTCTTCACCCAGAGAAGAGGCGTCCGGCAGGGCTGCAATTTGAGCCCGACCCTGTTCAACATATACATAAATGAATTAGCAGACATGCTGGAGCAAAGCGAGTCACCAGGTCTCCATCTCCTGGATGGAGATGTGAAGTCCCTGTTCTATGCGGACGACCTGGTTCTGCTGTCTCCCACAGAACAGGGATTACAGCAACAACTAGACCTACTCGACAAATACTGCCAAAATTGGGCTCTAACAGTAAATCTAAAGAAAACCAACATCATGATTTTTCAGAAAAGACCCAGATGTCAGGAAAACAAATACCAGTTTACCCTCAGTGATACCACTATAGGACACACTATGAGCTACACCTACCTTGGTCTAACTATTACAGCATCAGGGAGCTTCAGCATAGCAGTGAATGCACTAAAAGAAAAAGCCCGAAGAGCCCTATATGCAATAAAAAGAAAATTCTACAACATCCAAATCCCAATCAAAATCTGGCTCAAAATTTTTGACAGCATAATCCTGCCCATTGCACTGTACGGTAGTGAAGTATGGGGCCCGCTAAATCACCAAAGCTACACTAAATGGGAAAAACACACAATAGAAGCCCTACATGCAGAATTCTGCCGAAGCATCCTTCGCACCCAAAGAAAAACGCCAACAAATGCATGCAGAGCCGAACTAGGCAGATACCCACTGATAATAAACATCCAAAAACGAGCACTAAACTTCCTAAATCACCTCAAATCTAGCTCCCCAGACACCCTTCATTTCAAAGCCTTTCAGACCCAAGAGCTAAACCCAGAAAAGAGTCCCCTGAGTCAGCTGCTACTGAAACTAAGTACTCAGCCGGACCCTGACCAGCCCCAGACCAACACAGCCGTCCAAACACCAATCCGAGTGAACCAAATCATTAAAAAATGCAAAGAAACCTACCTGGAACATTGGAACAAAATAACCGAAAGCCAAAGCAGATTAGAATGTTACCGGGCCCTAAAAAGAGAATATAAACTGGCAGACTACCTCACGACCATCAGAGACACAAAACAGAGACAGACCCTCACCAGGTACAGACTAAGCGACCACCAACTGGAAATTGAAAAAGGCAGATACAAGAAATCCTGGCAGCCTAGAGAGAATAGAATATGCGATCAATGTCTGGCTGGCGAGGTTGAAACAGAAATGCATTTCCTCCTAAAATGCGAAAAATTCAACACATCAAGAAACATATTATTCAACAAGCTAAGCCAAACAACCCCAGATTTCAAGGAATTGGATGATCTGTCAAAATTGAGATTAGTCCTAGGAGAAGGAGACAGACCATACCTTGGGGCTAAATATGTAACAACATGTCACAACCTGAGGACTGTTTAAAAGTAAGACTGTTTAAAATTAATATTGAACGTACCAAATGAAGTAGAAAGACTGTTTAAAATTAATATTGTTTAAAAGTAATATTGTATATACCCAACAAATGTCAAATCGATTGACACCTACAGAATGTTGGAAAACTGTACCTTTTTGCAATGTAAGCTTTGGCAATATGGTTCTCTGTAAACTTTCATGCCAATAAAGCATTTGAACTGAACTGAACTGAACTGAGAGGGGGAAGGAGAGAGAGAGAGAGGGGGAAGGAGAGAGAGAGAGGGGGAAGGAGAGAGAGAGAGAGAGGGGGAAGGAGAGAGAGAGAGAGAGGGGGAAGGAGAGAGAGAGAGGGGGAAGGAGAGAGAGAGAGAGGGGGAAGGAGAGAGAGAGAGAGGGGGGAAGGAGAGAGAGAGAGGGGGAAGGAGAGAGAGAGAGAGGGGGAAGGAGAGAGAGAGAGAGGGGGAAGGAGAGAGGGGGAAGGAGAGAGGGGGAAGGAGAGAGAGAGAGGGGGAAGGAGAGAGAGAGAGGGGGGAAGGAGAGAGAGAGAGAGGGGGAAGGAGAGAGAGAGGGGGAAGGGAGAGAGAGAGGGGGAAGGGGAGAGAGAGAGAGGGGGAAGGGGAGAGAGGGGGAAGGGGAGAGAGAGAGAGGGGGAAGGGGAGAGAGAGCGAGAGAGAGAGGGGGAAGGCGAGAGAGGGGGAGAGAGCGAGAGAGAGGGGGAAGGAGAGAGAGAGGGGGAAGGAGAGAGAGAGAGAGGGGGAAGGGGGGAGAGAGAGAGAGGGGGAAGGGGGGGAGAGAGAGAGAGGGGGAAGGGGGGAGAGAGAGAGAGGGGGAAGGGGAGAGAGCGAGAGAGAGAGGGGGAAGGGGAGAGAGAGCGAGAGAGAGAGGGGGAAGGAGAGAGAGAGAGAGGGGGAAGGAGAGAGAGAGAGAGGGGGAAGGAGAGAGAGAGAGAGGGGGAAGGAGAGAGAGAGGGGGAAGGAGAGCGAGAGAGAGGGGGAAGGAGAGAGAGAGAGGGGGAAGGAGAGAGAGGGGGAAGGAGAGAGAGAGAGGGGGAAGGAGAGAGAGAGAGAGGGGGAAGGAGAGAGAGAGAGAGGGGGAAGGGGGGAGAGAGAGAGAGGGGGAAGGGGGGGAGAGAGAGAGAGGGGGAAGGGGGGAGAGAGAGAGAGAGGGGGAAGGGGAGAGAGCGAGAGAGAGAGGGGGAAGGGGAGAGAGAGCGAGAGAGAGAGGGGGAAGGAGAGAGAGAGAGAGGGGGAAGGAGAGAGAGGGGGAAGGAGAGAGAGAGAGAGGGGGAAGGAGAGAGAGAGAGAGGGGGAAGGAGAGAGAGAGAGAGGGGGAAGGAGAGAGAGAGAGAGGGGGAAGGAGAGAGAGAGAGGGGGAAGGAGAGCGAGAGAGAGGGGGAAGGAGAGAGAGAGAGAGGGGGAAGGAGAGAGAGAGAGAGGGGGGGAAGGAGAGAGAGGGGGAAGGAGAGAGAGAGAGAGGGGGAAGGGGAGAGAGAGCGAGAGAGAGAGGGGGAAGGGGAGAGAGAGAGAGGGGGAAGAGGGGAGAGAGCGAGAGAGAGAGGGAAGGAGAGAGAGAGAGGGGGAAGGAGAGAGAGAGAGGGGGAAGGAGAGAGAGAGAGAGGGGGAAGGGGAGAGAGAGCGAGAGAGAGGGGGAAGGGGAGAGAGAGCGAGAGAGAGAGGGGGAAGGGGAGAGAGAGCGAGAGAGAGGGGGAAGGGGAGAGAGAGCGAGAGAGAGGGGGAAGGGGAGAGAGAGCGAGAGAGAGGGGGAAGGGGAGAGAGAGAGAGGGGGAAGGGGAGAGAGGGGGAAGGGGAGAGAGAGAGAGGGGGAAGGGGAGAGAGAGAGAGGGGGAAGGGGAGAGAGAGCGAGAGAGAGAGGGGGAAGGGGAGAGAGAGGGGGAAGGGGAGAGAGAGCGAGAGAGAGAGGGGGAAGGAGAGAGAGAGAGAGGGGGAAGGGGGAGAGAGAGAGAGGGGGAAGGGGAGAGAGCGAGAGAGAGAGGGGGAAGGGGAGAGAGAGAGAGAGAGGGGGAAGGGGAGAGAGAGCGAGAGAGAGGGGGAAGGGGAGAGAGAGCGAGAGAGAGGGGGAAGGGGAGAGAGAGCGAGAGAGAGAGGGGGAAGGGGAGAGAGAGAGGGGGAAGGGGAGAGAGAGAGAGAGAGGGGGAAGGGGAGAGAGAGAGAGAGGGGGGGAAGGGGAGAGAGAGAGAGGGGGGGAAGGGGAGAGAGAGAGAGAGGGGGAAGGGGAGAGAGAGAGAGAGGGGGAAGGGGAGAGAGAGAGAGGGGGAAGGGGAGAGAGAGAGGGAAGGGGAGAGAGAGCGAGAGAGAGAGGGGAAGGGGAGAGAGCGAGAGAGAGAGGGGGAAGGGGAGAGAGAGAGAGAGAGAGGGGGGAAGGAGAGAGAGAGAGAGGGGGGAAGGAGAGAGAGAGAGAGAGGGGGGAAGGAGAGAGAGAGAGAGGGGGAGGGGGGAAGGAGAGAGAGAGAGGGGGAAGGAGAGAGAGAGAGAGAGGGGAAGGAGAGAGAGAGAGGGGGAAGGAGAGAGAGAGAGGGGGAAGGAGAGAGAGAGAGAGAGGGGGGAAGGAGAGAGAGAGAGAGGGGGAAGGAGAGAGAGAGAGAGAGGGGGAAGGGAGAGAGCGAGAGAGAGAGGGGGAAGGAGAGAGAGAGAGAGGGGGGAAGGAGAGAGAGAGAGGGGGGAAGGAGAGAGAGAGAGAGGGGGAAGGAGAGAGAGAGAGAGAGGGGAAGGAGAGAGAGGGGAAGGGGAGAGAGAGAGAGAGGGGGAAGGAGAGAGGGGGAAGGGGAGAGAGCGAGAGAGAGAGGGGGAAGGAGAGAGAGAGAGAGGGGGGGAAGGAGAGAGAGAGAGAGAGAGGGAGGGGGGAAGGAGAGAGAGAGGGGGAAGGAGAGTGAGAGAGAGAGGGGGAAGGAGAGAGAGAGAGAGAGGGGGAAGGAGAGAGAGAGAGGGGGGAAGGAGAGAGAGAGAGGGGGAAGGAGAGAGAGAGGGGGAAGGAGAGAGAGAGGGGGAAGGAGAGAGAGAGAGGGGGAAGGAGAGAGAGAGAGGAAGGGGAAGGAGAGAGAGAGAGGGGGAAGGTGAGAGAGAGGGGGAAGGAGAGAGAGAGAGGGGGAGGAGAGAGAGAGGGGGAAGGAGAGAGGGGAAGGAGAGAGAGTGGGAAGGAGAGAGAGAGGGGGGGAAGGAGAGAGAGAGGGGGAAGGAGAGTGAGGGGGAAGGAGAGAGAGAGGGGGAAGGAGAGAGAGGGGGAGGAGAGAGAGTGGGAAGGAGTGAGTGAGAGGGGGAAGGAGAGAGAGAGAGAGGGGGAAGGAGAGAGAGAGAGAGGGGGAAGGAGAGAGAGAGAGAGGGGGGAAGGAGAGAGAGAGAGAGAGGGGGAAGGAGAGAGAGAGGGGGAAGGAGAGAGTGAGTGGGGGATGGAGAGAGAGAGAGTGGGGAAGGAGAGAGAGAGAGAGGGGGAAGGAGAGAGAGTGAGAGGGGGAAGGTGTGTGTGAGAGGGGGGAGGTGAGTGAGGGGGAAGGAGAGAGAGAGAGAGGGGGAAGGAGTGAGAGAGAGAGGGGGAAGGAGAGAGAGAGAGAGGGGGAAGGAGAGAGAGAGAGGGGGAAGGAGGAGAGAGAGAGGGGGAAGGAGAGAGAGAGAGGGGGAAGGAGAGAGAGAGAGGGGGAAGGAGAGAGAGAGAGAGGGGGAAGGAGAGAGAGAGAGAGGGGGAAGGAGAGAGAGAGAGGGGGGAAGGAGAGAGAGAGAGAGGGGGAAGGAGAGAGAGAGAGGGGAAGGAGAGAGAGAGAGGGGGAAGGGGAGAGAGAGAGAGGGGGAAGGAGAGAGAGAGTGAGGGGGAAGGTGAGAGAGAGAGGGGGAAGGGGAGAGAGGGGGAAGGGGAGAGAGAGAGAGGGGGAAGGGAGAGAGAGAGAGGGGGAAGGAGAGAGAGAGAGGGGGAAGGAGAGAGAGAGAGGGGGAAGGAGAGAGAGAGAGGGGGAAGGAGAGCGAGAGAGAGGGGGATGGAGAGTGAGAGAGAGGGGGAAGGCGAGAGAGGGGGAAGGAGAGAGAGAGAGGGGGAAGGAGAGAGAGAGAGAGGGGGAAGGAGAGAGAGGGGGAAGGAGAGAGAGAGAGAGGGGGAAGGAGAGAGAGAGAGAGGGGGAAGGAGAGAGAGAGAGAGGGGGAAGGAGAGAGAGAGAGGGGGGGAAGGAGAGAGAGAGAGGGGGAAGGAGAGAGAGAGAGAGGGGGAAGGAGAGAGAGAGAGAGGGGGAAGGAGAGAGAGAGGGGGGGAAGGAGAGAGAGAGGGGGAAGGAGAGAGAGAGAGGGGGAAGGAGAGAGAGAGAGGGGGAAGGGGAGAGAGAGAGAGGGGAAGGAGAGAGAGAGAGAGGGGGAAGGAGAGAGAGAGAGAGGGGGAAGGGGAGAGAGAGAGAGGGGGAAGGGGAGAGAGAGAGGGGGAAGGGGAGAGAGGGGGAAGGGGAGAGAGAGAGAGGGGGAAGGGGAGAGAGAGAGAGGGGGAAGGGGAGAGAGAGCGAGAGAGAGAGGGGGAAGGCGAGAGAGAGAGGGGGAGAGAGCGAGAGAGAGAGGGGGAAGGAGAGAGAGAGAGAGGGGAAGTAGAGAGAGAGAGAGGGGGAAGGAGAGAGAGAGAGAGGGGGAAGGAGAGAGAGAGAGAGGGGGAAGGGGGGAGAGAGAGAGAGGGGGAAGGGGGGGAGAGAGAGAGAGGGGGAAGGGGGGGGAGAGAGAGAGAGGGGGAAGGGGGGGGAGAGAGAGAGAGGGGGAAGGGGGGGGAGAGAGAGAGAGGGGGAAGGGGGGAGAGAGAGAGAGGGGGAAGGGGAGAGAGCGAGAGAGAGGGGGAAGGGGAGAGAGAGCGAGAGAGAGAGGGGGAAGGAGAGAGAGAGAGAGAGGGGGAAGGAGAGAGAGAGAGAGGGGGAAGGAGAGAGAGAGAGAGGGGGAAGGAGAGAGAGAGGGGGGGAAGGAGAGCGAGAGAGAGGGGGAAGGAGAGAGAGAGAGAGGGGGAAGGAGTGAGAGAGAGGGGGAAGGAGAGAGAGGGGGAAGGAGAGAGAGAGAGGGGGAAGGGGAGAGAGAGCGAGAGAGAGAGGGGAAGGGGAGAGAGAGAGAGAGGGGGAAGAGGGGAGGAGAGGAGAGAGAGGGAAGGAGAGAGAGGGGGGAAGGAGAGAGAGAGAGGGGGAAGGAGAGAGAGAGAGAGGGG
Organism: Somniosus microcephalus; assembly: GCF_052327205.1. Lineage (NCBI taxonomy): Eukaryota > Metazoa > Chordata > Chondrichthyes > Squaliformes > Somniosidae > Somniosus > Somniosus microcephalus. Next base: position 164,554,000 of record NC_140987.1, read on the forward strand.
GAAGGGGAGAGAGAGCGAGAGAGAGGGGGAAGGGGAGAGAGAGCGAGAGAGAGAGGGGGAAGGGGAGAGAGAGCGAGAGAGAGGGGGAAGGGGAGAGAGAGCGAGAGAGAGGGGGAAGGGGAGAGAGAGCGAGAGAGAGGGGGAAGGGGAGAGAGAGAGAGGGGGAAGGGGAGAGAGAGAGAGGGGGAAGGGGAGAGAGAGAGAGGGGGAAGGGGAGAGAGAGAGAGAGGGGGAAGGGGAGAGAGAGCGAGAGAGAGAGGGGGAAGGGGAGAGAGAGGGGGAAGGGGAGAGAGAGCGAGAGAGAGAGGGGGAAGGAGAGAGAGAGAGGGGGAAGGAGAGAGAGAGAGAGGGGGAAGGGGGGAGAGAGAGAGAGGTGGAAGGGGAGAGAGCGAGAGAGAGAGGGGGAAGGGGAGAGAGAGCGAGAGAGAGGGGGAAGGGGAGAGAGAGCGAGAGAGAGGGGGAAGGGGAGAGAGAGCGAGAGAGAGAGGGGGAAGGGGAGAGAGAGAGGGGGAAGGGGAGAGAGAGAGAGAGGGGGAAGGGAGAGAGAGAGAGAGGGGGGGAAGGGGAGAGAGAGAGAGGGGGGGAAGGGGAGAGAGAGAGAGAGAGGGGGAAGGGGAGAGAGAGAGAGAGGGGGAAGGGGAGAGAGAGAGAGGGGGAAGGGGAGAGAGAGAGAGGGGGAAGGGGAGAGAGAGAGGGAAGGGGAGAGAGAGCGAGAGAGAGAGGGGGAAGGGGAGAGAGCGAGAGAGAGGGGGAAGGGGAGAGAGAGAGGGGGAAGGAGAGAGAGAGAGGGGGAAGGAGAGAGAGAGAGAGGGGAAGGGGAGAGAGAGAGAGAGAGAGGGGGAAGGGGAGAGAGCGAGAGAGAGAGGGGAAGGAGAGAGAGAGAGAGGGGGGGAAGGAGAGAGAGAGAGAGGGGGGGAAGGAGGGAGAGAGAGGGGGAAGGAGAGAGAGAGAGGGGGAAGGAGAGAGAGGGGGAAGGGGAGAGAGAGGAGAGAGAGAGGGGGAAGGAGAGAGAGAGAGAGGGGGGGAAGGAGAGAGAGAGAGAGAGAGGGAGGGGGGAAGGAGAGAGAGAGAGAGAGGGAGGGGGGAAGGAGAGAGAGGGGGAAGGAGAGAGAGAGAGAGAGGGGGAAGGAGAGAGAGAGAGAGAGGGGAGGAGAGAGAGAGAGAGAGGGGGGGAAGGAGAGAGAGAGGGGGAAGGGAGAGAGAGGGGGAAGGAGAGAGAGAGAGAGGGGGAAGGAGAGAGAGAGAGAGGGGGAAGGAGAGAGAGAGAGAGGGGGAAGGAGAGAGAGAGAGAGGGGGAAGGAGAGAGAGAGGGGGAAGGAGAGAGAGAGGGGGAAGGAGAGAGAGAGAGAGGGGGAAGGAGAGAGAGAGAGAGGGGGAAGGAGAGAGAGAGAGAGGGGGAAGGAGAGAGAGGGGGAAGGAGAGAGAGAGAGAGGGGAAGGGGAGAGAGAGAGAGGGGGAAGGGGAGAGAGAGCGAGAGAGAGAGGGGGAAGGGAGAGAGAGAGAGAGGGGAAGAGGGGAGAGAGCGAGAGAGAGAGGGAAGGAGAGAGAGAGGGGGGGAAGGAGAGAGAGAGAGGGGAAGGAGAGAGAGAGAGGGGAAGGGAAGAGAGCGAGAGAGAGGGGGAAGGGGAGAGAGAGCGAGAGAGAGAGGGGGAAGGGGAGAGAGAGCGAGAGAGAGGGGGAAGGGGAGAGAGAGCGAGAGAGAGGGGGAAGGGGAGAGAGAGCGAGAGAGAGGGGGAAGGGGAGAGAGAGAGGGGGAAGGGGTGAGAGAGAGAGGGGGAAGGGGAGAGAGAGAGAGGGGGAAGGGGAGAGAGAGAGAGAGGGGGAAGGGGAGAGAGAGCGAGAGAGAGAGGGGGAAGGGGAGAGAGAGGGGGAAGGGGAGAGAGAGCGAGAGAGAGAGGGGAAGGAGAGAGAGAGAGGGGGAAGGAGAGAGAGAGAGAGGGGGAAGGGGGGAGAGAGAGAGAGGGGGAAGGGGAGAGAGCGAGAGAGAGAGGGGGAAGGGGAGAGAGAGCGAGAGAGAGGGGGAAGGGGAGAGAGAGCGAGAGAGAGGGGGAAGGGGAGAGAGAGCGAGAGAGAGGGGGAAGGGGAGAGAGAGAGGGGGAAGGGGAGAGAGAGAGAGAGAGGGGGAAGGGGAGAGAGAGAGAGAGGGGGGGAAGGGGAGAGAGAGAGAGGGGGGAAGGGGAGAGAGAGAGAGAGGGGGAAGGGGAGAGAGAGAGAGGGGGAAGGGGAGAGAGAGAGAGGGGGAAGGGGAGAGAGAGAGAGGGGGAAGGGGAGAGAGAGAGGGAAGGGGAGAGAGAGCGAGAGAGAGAGGGGGAAGGGGAGAGAGCGAGAGAGAGAGGGGGAAGGGAGAGAGAGAGAGGGGGGGGAAGGAGAGAGAGAGAGAGAGGGGGGAAGGAGAGAGAGAGAGAGAGGGGGGAAGGAGAGAGAGAGAGAGAGAGGGGGGAAGGAGAGAGAGAGAGAGAGGGGGGAAGGAGAGAGAGAGAGAGGGGGAGGGGGGAAGGAGAGAGAGAGGGGGAAGGAGAGAGAGAGAGAGAGAGAGAGGGGGGAAGGAGAGAGAGAGAGAGGGGGAAGGGGAGAGAGAGAGAGAGGGGGAAGGGGAGAGAGCGAGAGAGAGAGGGGGAAGGAGAGAGAGAGAGAGGGGGGGAAGGAGAGAGAGAGAGAGGGGGGGAAGGAGGGAGAGAGAGGGGAAGGAGAGAGAGAGAGGGGGAAGGAGAGAGAGGGGAAGGGGAGAGAGCGAGAGAGAGAGGGGGAAGGAGAGAGAGAGAGAGGGGGGAAGGAGAGAGAGAGAGAGAGAGGGAGGGGGGAAGGAGAGAGAGAGAGAGAGGGAGGGGGAAGGAGAGAGAGGGGGGAAGGAGAGAGAGAGAGAGAGGGGGAAGGAGAGAGAGAGAGAGGGGGGGAAGGAGAGAGAGAGGGGGAAGGAGAGAGAGAGGGGAAGGAGAGAGAGAGAGAGAGGGGAAGGAGATGAGAGAGAGAGGGGGAAGGAGAGAGAGAGAGAGGGGGAAGGAGAGAGAGAGAGAGGGGGAAGGAGAGAGAGAGGGGGAAGGAGAGAGAGAGAGAGGGGGAAGGAGAGAGAGAGGGGGAAGGAGAGAGAGAGAGAGGGGGAAGGAGAGAGAGGGGAAGGAGAGAGAGTGGAAGGAGAGAGAGAGAGGGAAGGAGAGAGAGAGGGGGAAGGAGAGAGAGAGGGGGAAGGAGAGAGAGAGGGGGAAGGAGAGAGAGAGAGGGGGAAGGAGAGAGAGAGAGGGGGGGAAGGAGAGAGAGAGAGAGGGGGAAGGAGAGAGAGAGAGAGAGGGAAGGAGAGAGAGAGAGAGAGGGGAAGGAGAGAGAGAGGGGAAGGAGAGAGAGAGAGGGGGAAGGAGAGAGAGAGAGGGGGAAGGAGAGAGAGGGGGAAGGAGGAGAGAGGGGAAGGAGAGAGAGAGAGAGGGGGAAGGAGAGAGAGAGAGGGGGAAGGAGAGAGAGAGAGAGGGGGAAGGAGAGAGAGAGAGGGGGAAGGAGAGAGAGAGGGGGAAGGGGAGAGAGAGAGAGGGGGAAGGGGAGAGAGAGAGAGGGGGAAGGGAGAGAGAGAGAGGGGGAAGGGGAGAGAGAGAGAGGGGGAAGGGGAGAGAGAGCGAGAGAGAGAGGGAAGGGGAGAGAGAGAGAGAGAGGGGGAAGGGGAGAGAGAGAGGGGGAAGGGGAGAGAGAGGAGAGAGAGAGAGGGGGGAAGGAGAGAGAGAGGGGGAAGGAGAGAGAGAGGGGGAAGGAAGAGAGAGAGAGGGGGAGGAGAGAGAGAGAGAGGGGGGAGGAGAGAGAGAGAGAGGGGGAAGGAGAGAGAGAGAGGGGGAAGGAGAGAGAGAAAGCTACACTAAATGGGAAAAACACACAATAGAAGCACTACATGCAGAATTCTGCCGAAGCATCCTTCGCACCCAAAGAAAAACGCCAACAAATGCATGCAGAGCCGAACTAGGCAGATACCCACTGATAATAAACATCCAAAAACGAGCACTAAACTTCCTAAATCACCTCAAATCTAGCTCCCCAGACACCCTTCATTTCAAAGCCTTTCAGACCCAAGAGCTAAACCCAGAAAAGAGTCCCCTGAGTCAGCTGCTACTGAAACTAAGTACTCAGCCGGACCCTGACCAGCCCCAGACCAACACAGCCGTCCAAACACCAATCCGAGTGAACCAAATCATTAAAAAATGCAAAGAAACCTACCTGGAACATTGGAACAAAATAACCGAAAGCCAAAGCAGATTAGAATGTTACCGGGCCCTAAAAAGAGAATATAAACTGGCAGACTACCTCACGACCATCAGAGACACAAAACAGAGACAGACCCTCACCAGGTACAGACTAATCGACCACCAACTGGAAATTGAAAAAGGCAGATACAAGAAA
>NC_140987.1:164558873-164629419 GCF_052327205.1 Somniosus microcephalus
AAAGAGAGAGACCCTCTCCCTCACACTCTCCCCCCCTCTCCCTCACACTCTTCCCCCCTCTCCCTCACACTCTCCTCCCTCACACCCTCCCCCCCCACACTCTCCCCCCCCCACACTCTTCCCCCCCCCTCCCTCACACTCCCCCCCCCCTCACACTCCCCCCCTCACACTCCCCCCCCCTCACACTCTCCCCCCCTCTCCCTCACACTCTTTCCCCCCCCCTCCCTCACCCTCCGCCGCCCCCCCCCCCCCCCCAGGCCCGACCGGACTCACCTCGGTAGCACCTGCTGGTGAACAAGGCGGGCCTTTGGACCCGGTTGGCAGACTCCCGTGTCCGATTGAGATCGGGGACAGCCGTTTTTTTTTTAAAAAGCCAGAGCGGGCTCTCGTGGGCGGGCGGCGCATGCGCGGTCAGTGCCAGCGGCGCGAGGCGGCCCGCGGGGAGTAGGCAGGGAAACCCCGCGGGCTGGCGGCCGTTAGCGAGCTGATCACTTCGGGCGGCCATCCCGCGCTCCGGCCCCGACACCGTCAAACCTGAGAGGGGGAAGAGGAGAAGGAGAGAGAGGGAAGAGGAGAAGGAGAGAGAGGGAAGAGGAGAAAGAGAGAGAGGGAAGAGGAGAAGGAGAGAGAGAGGGGGAAGAGAGAGAGAGAGAGAGAGAAATTTTTTGAGCTTCAGGCCTGCCTGCAGCGGACCTGGAGAGCAGCCCCGAGTCCCCCCTGCGCGAGGGTGAGGAGGAGCGGGGGGGTTGCTAAACACAATATAAAACTCAAATAAATTGTTAATTAATTACCTAACACATAATTCAAATATTTACCTTAGTTCCCTAACACACTGAAAGTGTGGGGAAAAAAATCGTGAAAAATCAAGATGGCGGCCACTCACCTCGGTTCAGAACGATAAGGCCCGCCCACACACGCACCGATTGGTCGACCGTCAGGTCACTCGACACTCAACTGTAGGATGGCACGCGCCAGGAACCCGCCGTACGATTGGTCGACCTCGACGTCACACGGTCGCTAATGAGATGCTAATGAGCGGAACGCTGAACGTTTTTTGGATACCGCGGGCGCGATTTTTGTCCGGCTGAAACGTAAATACGCCTATCACCGGTCCGGAATCGCAAGCTTTCTTTTGAGGCGACGCGCGCGTCGGTACGCTCTATAACTTTCAAACGTATAGAACACGGACAGACAGACAGACATCGGGACAGACAGACATCGGGACAGACAGAAGAGCTCTTTTATATATATAGATAGATATAAACCCTAAACAGGAGTGTTTTTTTTTAAACGTGAAGTATTTTCCTGGGATTAATAAGTATAAAATGTATTCAGCAGAATCTGAAAAATAACTCTTCAATTAAATAGTGAAATATTTATATTTGAATTCAACTGTGATGCAGTAAGTTCTACATGCGTAATTTAGCTTTTCAAAAAGGAGGAAATCTGTTTAACTATCTGGTGTCATAACTCATTCATTGGTAACGCCAGTTCTTCACAGGAAACAACTTGCATTTATGTAGTAGTCCTCATGTATCAAAATGCTTTACATTAAGGAAGGCAAAACAGGAAGTGAAGAGAGGAAACTGGAGAGAGTTAGGGATACGGATAAAAGGCAAAGGGCTAAAAATTCAGTTTGGGGCGCCAAGCTCGCCTGGGCGCCGGAATTACCGCTGCGCGCGGAGCCACTTGCGCCATCGGGATATTCAGTTTCTGCGCCCCAAATGGAAGCGGGCCACTAAACAAGGCTTCCCGCGCCCCGCTTGGGGCGCTGAAACTGAATTTCGGTGCGCAAATGCGGTACTGCAGGCCTTCCTCCCACTGTTAAGGGGGAGGTGCCTGCAACACCGTGATCCCCGCTCGCGAGTGCCGGCAAATGAGCCCGGCACCAAGGAGAAGTGCCGGGCTCTCGGGAAACAGCCGGCAATGCCGCGGGGGGGTGGTGTAGGAGGCCGGGGACGGAGGTGCGGGCAGGCGGCCGCCGAAAAAGCGGCCGGCCGCACCTCCACCTTAACTAGCACCACTACCGCCACAGGTTGGCCCCTGTGTACCGGTCGCTATTTGCGGCCGGCGCGGAAGAGGCGGGCGCGACCTAATATGGCGTTCGGGGCGGTAGCGGGGCGCTGCGCACACCGATGACGTCATCGGTGGCGGCGCAGCGCTACAGGCTAACGCCGCCATTAGCGCCCCGCTAAATATCGCGGTGGTTGTGGCCAGTGGCGCTAAAGCCTCTGAGTGGCCTCTTTGGGCGCAAACTGGTGGCGCAGGCCACTGAATTTCTAAGCCAAAGTGTTTTAAGAAGGTTTTTGAAAGCAGGGAGGGCAATGGCAAGGCAGAGGTAACTGGTAAGGAGTTCCAGAGAGCAGGAGCACAGTTGTTGAATGAGCAGGGCACAGGAAGAAGCCAAATGTTAATGGAGAAGAGGTGTATACATGAACAAAAAAGCCAGAGGGAGATTACTAAGGTAGGGTGGGGCAACATCATCAAGGGACTGAAAGTGAAGATGAGAATTCTGAAGTCAACTCATTGGAGCAAATAAAGATGAACAAACTTTAAAAAAAAAAATGTTTTCGAAAAGTTTCTTAAATTTTAATTTTTATTAAAATGGATAAATTTCACACTGCACAAAATTAAAATTAGTTTTTCAGAGCCATAACCTTTGTGTTGCAGTCAATAGGCTGTTAAAACCCCAGTTATACCTAATCCCTTTGTGTCTAACTTTTAGTGGGGAATTTAACAGCGTAATCACTGCGGAAGAGCAGAAGTTTTCGTCCGTCTCAATGATTTACGAGATTTCACTGATTGCCGGTTCTATGGGTGGGGGTGGTGGGCACAGCATAGCCTGTTTTGGAGCGGTCATTGACCGACCGCAATTTCCAGATTTCTGCATGAGCCTGCGGATGTGCCAAATCCCGAAGTTGCGGTCCGTTTCAAAGGTGAAATGTCGGCAAACGCTGCCAGTTCACCGTCATCCCAACCGCAAATTCGGGGCCATAATAAAAGAGTAGCTGTCATTTTTAATTCAATGTTCTCGGCCCCATAAAGTTAAAGTGGTCATAAAGTAAGCAGCCGCAGAACCTGTGTGTTCCTTTGCTGCAGAACATAATGGGCCGGATATTCCGATCCCTACGGGTAGGTACGCGCTGTGCACCCACCCGTAGGGACATCGGAAATGGCCATTTCAGGCATGCGCTGAAAACCAGCATTTCCGATCTGTCAAGAATCCTCTTGACAGATCCGCCAGCTCCCCTGGAGAAGGGCCTCTGCGGGCAGATAGTTCCGCTTTTTGGAGACCCTCCGCCTGCAGAAAACCCTTACAATTCTTACGCCTGGTAAAAGCAGGCGTAAGATCTGCTTTTACCAGGATAAGAGTAGAAAAAAGTTTGTTTTTTTTAAAAAAAATTTCACTGATTTATCATTTTAAAATACTTTAAAAAAAGGTAAGTTTATTTTTAGCCCCGTAAAATACTTGAATTATTTTTTCAAAAAATTAAATTTTTGTTTAAAATACTTAATTTATTGTAATTTCTAGTCATTTTAAAAATGTGATTTAAAAAAAAAAAAATTATTTGAAGTTTTACTATGTTTTTCATTGATCTCCATTCATATATTTGATGGGTCTTCCTGTCAAATGTATGAAGGGAGATTCCCTTCTGTGATTGGCTCCCCATGGCCCACGTGATCCCAGGGATGCTGCGAACTACATGCGCCCCTGGGATACGTGGGCCATGTGCACCTGGAGTTTGGTGAGGCCCAGCATCGGAACTGTGCGCGTCCCGGGAGCCCTCAGATAAGGGCGCAGATTTTTCCAGATCGCAGCCCTCCGCCCGCGGGAGGCCTGCGATCGGAAAATACGGGCCATTAACTTTTTGTTTTGAATGCTTCATGTATTTTTAAGTTCAAATACTCTTTCAGTGATTTATACTGACATGAAAAAGCATACTTTTAGAAGCAGTGAAGCAGTTTTTGTTTTAAAATGCTACTTTTCTCCCGTCTCCTGAATTGTTGATTCTTTTTGAATTATGGTTCCATGAACGACGACAGTCCTGGGGCACGTTGTCCAAGTAGTCACACGTTATGTGTCAGCTTAGACAGTGAATGTTGGCAGGCTGCATGACTCCAAAGCGTGTTGCAGCCAAAATGAAAACCGTCTTCTGTTAATGTTTAGCGAACCCGGCAAAGACTTGGGCAGGAACCTGGTTCCTCTGGTCTACAAGATCTTAATATTTCATCTATTTTAGATGGTAAAAATGATGGGTAAATAAGTTTGCTTATGATTGTGTGCATTCTACTAATTCAAAGTTGTTTAATTCAAATTATCTGATAGTTGAAGTTTTTTTGAGCACTATATTCCCACTTGGCTGTTTATGTTGCTTATTTTGAATTACTGGATAATTTGAATTTTTTTAAACATTACAGTCTGGCAATTCAGCCATTTTTAATCAAATGTCCTTTTTAAAAAAAAACTTCCCAAAAATGATTGCAGTATATTGATTCTGTATCAAGCCCTCTTTCTCTCCTTGCCTCGTTTATCGGAAAGGTGATTACCCTGGGATATATTTCCACTGGTGGCAATGGCCTTCTGTTATATTGCCCGAGTGTGAGTATGTTTACTATTTTGTTGGACAGTAAATGGAATTGGGTTATTTAATCCTGGGCCATCAAAGCAGATTCTGTCATGGCCTGATATCTACATGTATACTCCCAGCAGGAGCACTGGATAGTGATCAGAAGTGGCAGCCCTGAATATTTTTACCTCTGTCCTATTTTAGTGATGTTGGGCATTAAGGCCAGTTCTACACATACCCTGTGCACCTCGGCTGAGATCATCTGCCTTAGCATTGATTAGGATACAACTGACAGTTTTATGCACTGTGTGTCTCGATGCAACGCTGCACATTCTGTTTATCTGCTGATCCATTGTGTGGGGTAAAGATTCTACTGTGTCCCATTTAACTTTCTGAATGTTACATTTTAATGTGCATATTAACACTATAACTTTGTTTCCTTATGTCAGCAGTAATTTGTAGAGTGTATGATTGTATTTTAATTTCCATTTTAAGAATAGCAATGTAGATTGCAAAGACTTTGAATTGCAGCCAATATAAATTGAGAATTTATGCAGTCTGTATTAAAATGATTTGGCATCGCCAGCAAAGGTATAGATACCATAGCCGCTGTTGGGCCGTTTACTGAATTAACCTGACATAGTGCATTCACATTACAGAAATAGTGGGGAATGTGATGTGCCTCTCATTTCCAGGATGGCAAGTTTTTAATCTTGGCTGAGTTATTGGAGAAGTTACCATATGGGGAAGGGAGAAGAAAATTAGGCTTGCTCCTTTCTGTAGTTGGAGGCATTATCTAGGGATAAGATATTTTCTCTGCCCGATTGAGTAGTGAAATTGTAAAGAATTATAAAGAATGTGTGTGATTTCGCTATGCGCAACTGATTTTTAAATAAATTCTAGGGATGTGACCGCTGGCAAAGCTAGCATTTATTGTCCATCCTGAGTTGACCCAAGCAGCTGATGGTGAGCTGCCGCTTTCAACCACTGGCAGTAGTTTGATACAACTGAGTGGCTTGTCAACCACATTGCTGGGGGACTGGAGTCACATAGGCTAGGCGGGACAGTCTATTCTTCACTAGTATTTGTGTCAGCCTTGGCTCAGTGGTAGCACTTTAACTTCTGAGTCAGAAGGTTGTGGATTCAAGCCCTACTTCAGAGACTGGAGCGCATAATCTCAGCTGGCACTTCAGTGCAATACTGAGGTAATACTGCACTGTCGAAGATGAGACGTTAAGGTGGATATAAAAGAACCCACAGCACTGTTGGAAGAGGAGCAGGGGCGTTCTCCTGGTGTCCTCAACCAGCACCTTAAAAACAGATGATCTGGTCATTTATTTCATTGCTGTTTGTAGAACCTTGCTGTCTGCAAATTGGCTGCTGCGTTTCCTGCATTACAATCGTAACTACACTTCAAAAGTACCTGTACTTCATTGGCTGTAAAGCGCTTTGGGATGTCCTAAGGTCATGAAAGGCGCTATATAAATGCAAGTTTTTTCTTTAATATTAAAAAATTCATCTGCATTTGGACATCTGTTAGAATACCATACATGCACTAAAGTACAGGTACACATTGCTCTGCTAATTCAAGAATCATGTAGAGCCAGCAGTATCATTAAATGCTGATGACTTGCATATTTTAAGGCTGGAACCTGCTGTATAGCATCGGCACAAGAGGCTTAAGTAGAGAACAGAATGAAGAGCTTATCATTTACCATTTTTTTGGTTTGTTTTCATCTGTCAGTTTGTAGTGCTTAAAAAAAGCTACAATGCATTACAGTGAAATCTGAATTGAAGAACAGCATAATCATACATTCAAGAGCTTTTGACTCAATAATTAGCACTGAATTCCAGTTAGTACCCCAGTACCTTTTTTCTATATTTTTACATTTTCATCCATTCCATGCTTTTAGGCATCCTTATCTTGCACACAATTCCCAGCTGAGGATAGCTACGGTATCTTCTAGGATACTAATCCAGGAATGGCCATTGAATAAATCATCTGCCAGGCAAGAGTGGTTTCATGTGGGTCTAATCACAATTGTGAAAGCTGTGAATAAAGTATACTATCTCCATGTAGAATATGTCTGATAGAGAAGTCTGTTGAGATCTTAAGCCTTATGTTCTGGTAGAATAAAACAGACGATGCATTGTAAGACTTCTTAGTTAATATAGACTGTGAAATTTTGAAACACTGAGCACCCTGAATTCCCTTGGGAGAAATTCACCTTTTTATTAAAAAAATGTTTTACAGAAGAAATCCATTCTACAAACTTTAGCTTTAATCTTTAGTTCAACTCACTGGCAAAATCAAATTTTTTCAATAATTTAGATCTGTTTACATTAATTGCATATGTCATGGTAATTAGTGCTGCATTGTATAGAGAAGAGACTTTATGAATTATCTACCAATGTCAGTGAATCAGTTGGAAATTATTCAGCTGATGTGCAGATTTTTAAAAATCATCATGAGGATTTCAGTGCATTGCACGTAGCATACTGCAAGACATCAGCCATTGCGGTTGGCAGCGTAACTAAGGAGTACACCTCCGAAAGAAATCCACACTTGCCTGGTGCGGAGCCCCCTTTGGAAACTTGCATTGTTTCACTGCAGAGTTGAGCAGAGCGTAGTGGCCCACGGATCACCGGGGCGCACCGTGTGCGTAAGCGCACCTGGGATCACGTGAGGCGGTGCACCAATCAGGAAACAAAGTTCCAATGCCAGACGTCAAATCAAATTTTAAATGAAACAGTGTGAATATTGATCTGAATTGATGACCAATATGATCCCAATATGATCATTATAACACTCAAGCTAAACTGCAAGGAATATTTTTGTAAAGTAAACACCGATCCCTTTTCGAGGATCTGTCCAGTTTTAGAGTGACATGAATAAAGGCAACAATTATTCAAAACAAGCTACGGCAAAGAAATATCAGGCAGCAAATCTTGTTTCAACAATATCCAATTACTTTATTATGCAAAAGGTCTGGTGGCTAGAAATAATTTGTAATCAGAGTGATGGGCAGCAGAGTGAGAACAATGCAAAGTAATGGCGGTGTTTGTATGGTAATACAAAGCTATGTTGAATATTAAAACAGTATGGACAACTACCTCCACCCCCCCCCTTTCCCCTTACGCTGTGCAAACATGTTCCTGCGCCTGTTTGCACCAGCCGTAAAATTTTCATGCGTAATTGCTGGCCAGTTGGTGGGCAATTATCCCAACTCTGCGCCAGCAAGGAGGATTTCACAGGCGCAGCGGATGATCTGTCAGATCACAAGTTCGGGATTGAGCACATGCGGAAATCCCAAACTTCCAATCAATTTCAACGGTGGTATGGCGGTGTACTCAAGTACGCCATTATACCAACCGCAAATTCTGCCCCATCATCTTCGTGAATGTGACTCTTGCTGTGCACTTTACAATGACGAGCATTTCCCTTGTTCTCAAATAGTGTATGATAGTTTACTGTGTGTACGTTATATAATATGGAGTGTTTACAAGTTTTTTGTATTTTTTTGTTTTGTGATATTCACAGATTGACCATTGCTTTCTTTGCACTGTCTGGCCTGGACATGCTGAGTGCCTTACATCTGGTGGATAAAGCTAGCATCATTGAATGGATTTATTCCCTGCAGGTTCTTCCCACTGAAGACAGTGAGTGAGTTTTTGTTTTTGATCTTGGAGTTATTAAAAATATCAAAGCATTGTATCTGTTTTCACTCTATATTTGTTCAAGCTTCTTGTCAACTTCAATTGTGTAACTTATACCTTGTGAATGGAATAAAAATCATATCAACTTTGTCCAATAAATAGATAGAATTCGGTTCATATTAGAAGTGTTCTAATACAGGATGCAGTTAATTCTTTGTTACTGGCAGTGAGAAAGAAGACTATTATCTTAAGTGCATAGTGGAGTGGATTATACAGTTGTTTTACAAATGCAGGCCTAATTATTTTATCAAGTACCATGCTTATTAATCTGCAATTCATTTATCCGGGATGCAGAATTTATCCAGGATGCAGAATCTCCCAACATTCAACTGTAAACTGTTTCTAGATAAAGCCTTCAATAATATTACAATTGTTAGTGTCGTCACACTCGAGTATTGGAGTGCACTGATGATCACCATCTGCATTGACGCCTGCTGCTACCATATAAAAGACCATAACTCAGGCGGGTGATGTTATGGAGGTGAAAATAGGTGGTCTTTGTGATGGAGAGTATACGGGATTTGTTAGGTCAGCTAAGGTTTGAATAGGATTTGGAGGTTGAAAATAATCTGGTTCAGCCTGAGACATTGGCCAGGGAGAGGGATGGAATTGGTAGCAAGGTACAGAGTTTGTGGCAGGGGATGAAGATGATGGCTTTGGTCTTCCCACTGTTTAACTAGAGGAAATTGCTGCTCAGCTCATCCAAGACTAGATGTCGGTCAAGCAGTCTGAAAACACACAGGCGGTCTGCGGATGAGGTCACCAAGGGGAACATAAGAAATAGGAGCTGGAGTAGGCCATTTGGCTTTTCACGTCTGCTCTGCCATTCAACAAGATCATGGCTGATCTACCTCAACTCCCACACTATCCCCATATCCCTTAATTCCCAAAAATTTATCGACCTCTGTCTTGAATATACTCAACGACTGAGCATCCACAGCTTTCTGGGGTACAGAATTCCAAAGATTCACAACTCTGAGTGAAGAAATTTCTCCTCCTCTCAGTCCTAAATGGCCATCCCCTTATTCTGAAACTCTGAACCCGTGTTCTAGATTCACCAGCCAGGGGAAACATTTTCTCAGCATTAATCTCGTCAAGCTCCTTAAGAAATTTATATGTTTCAATTAGATCACCTCTCATTCTTCTAAAGTCTAGGGAATATAGGCCTAGTCTACTCAATCTCTCCTCAGGGCATTCCCCTCATCCCAGGAACCAGTCTAGTGAACCTTTGTTGCACTCCCTCCTAAGGCATCTAGGTCTTTCCTTTGGTAAGGAGACCAGAACTGCACACACTACTCGAGGTGTAGCCTTGTCAATGCCCTGTATAATTGTAGTAAGACTTCTTTACTCTTATACTCTAATCCCTTTGTAACAAAAGCTAACAGACCATTTCCTTTCCTAATTGCTTGCTGTACTTGCATGTTAACTTTGTGATTCATGTATAAGCACACCCAGGTTCCTCTGAATGCAAACATTCCCCATGCAGATTAGGAAGAGGAGGGGTCAAGGATAGACCCTTGAAGGAGAATTGTGTGGTCGACCATGTTAAAGGATGCAGAGAGGAGAAATAATGCATCACAGTTATGGAGAATGTTGTTTGTGACTTTGACTTTGGTTGTGCTGTTTTGGTGCTGTAGTGGAGTGGAAACCTGATTGCAGCAATGCATACGGAGATTTGGGAGAGATAGGCATGGACAAGGACTTGAGAGGAATGGGAAGATAGAAATGGGCGGTAGTCTGCAAGGACAGAGGGTTTGAGGGTGAGACTTTTGAGAAGGGGTGGGGATAGCAGTTTTGAAAGAAAAGGAGACAAAACTTGGTGTAACAATGTAAGAAGTTTGCAGCTGAAACAAAAATTGGCCATGTGGTTGATAGTGAGGAAGAAAGCTGTAGACTGCAGGAAGGTAACAATGGACTGGTCAGGTGGGCAGAAAAGTGGCAAATGGTATTCAATCCAGAGAAGTGTGAGGTAAGGCATTTGGGGAGGGCTAACAAGGCAAGGGAATACACAATAAATGGTAGGATACTGAGAATTGCAGAGGAATAAAGGGACCTTGGAGTGCATTTCCACAGATCCCTGAAGGTAGCAGGGCAGGTAGATAAGGTGGTTAAGATGTCATATGGGATATTTTGCTCTTATATTCTATGCCTCGGCTAATAAAGGAAAGAGGTTATGCTAGAACTGTATAAAACACTAGTTAGGCCACAGCTGGAGTACTGCGTACAGTTCTGGTCACCACATTACAGGTAAGATGTCATTGCACTAGAGAGGGTACAGAGGAGATTTACGAGGATGTTGCCAGGGCTGGAGAATTTTAGGTCTGAGGAAAGATTGGATAGGCTGGGGTTGTTTTCTTTGGAACAGAGGATTCTTAATTGAGGTGTATAAAATTATGAGGAGCCTAGATAGAGTGGATAGGAAGCACCTATTTCCCTTAGCAGAGAGGTCAATAACCAGGGGGCAATTAATTGGTGGAAGGATTAGAGGGGAGTTGAAAAGTTTTTCACCCAGAGGGTGATGGTGGGGTCTAGAACTCACTGCCTGAAAGGGTGGTAGAGGCAGAAACGCTCATCACATTTAAAAAGTACTTGGATATGCACTTGAGGGGGTTTAACCTGCAAGGCTACAGACCAAGAACTGGAAAGTGGGATTAGGCTGGATAGCTCTTTTTTTGACCGGCACAGACACGATGGGCCGAACGGCCTCCTTCTGTGCCGTAAATTTCTATGATTCTGTGATTTGTTGTAAGTGAGAGTGGAGGTGAAGGGATTTAAAGAAATGGTTGGTAGTGGATGTACCCAGAGGTTATAATTGCAAAATACTGCGGATGCTGGAAATCTGAAATAACAACAGAAAATGCTGGAAATACTCAGCAGGCCAGGCAGCATCCGTGGAGAGAGAAACAGAGTTAACGTTTCAGGTCTGGGACCCTTCATCAGAACTGGAAAAAGCTGGAGATGTAACAGATATTAAGCAGGTGCAGAGACAGGGGGGGGGTTAGGAGGGGAGGAAGAAATAGAAAGAACATCCTGTACTTTTGTAAGAGGCAGGAAAGATAAAATGTTGCAAATGGGAATGGCAAAAATCATACTGCATGAAAAATGGGGGCCGGGATAACTATCTGAAATTGTTGAACTCAATGTTGAGTCCGGCAGACTGCAGAGTGCCCAATCGAAAGATGAGGTGCTGTTCCTCGAGCTTACGTTGAGCTTCATTGGAACAATGTAATAGGCCGAGGACAGAGAGATCAGAGTGGGAGTGAAGCGGTGAATTAAAGTGACAGGCGACCGGAAGCTCAGGGTCACCCGTACGGACTGAACGGAGGTGTTCCGCAAAGCGGTCGCCCAATCTGCATTTGGTCTCCCCAATGTAGAGGAGACCGCATCGTGAGCAGCGAATACAGTATATTAAATTGCAAGAAGTACAAGTAAATCGCCGTTTCACCTGGAAGGGGTGTTTGGGGCCCTGGACAGTGGGAAGGGAGGAGGTAAAAGGGCATGTGTTGCATTTCCTGCGCTTGCACGGGAAGGTGCCAGGTGACGGAGAAGGGCTGTTGGGGGTGATTGAGGAGTAGACCAGGGTGTCGCGGAGGGAGCAGTCCCTTCGGAATGCTGAAAGGGGAGGTGAGGGGAAGATGTGTTTGGTGGTGGGATCACGTTGGAGGTAGCGGAAATGGCGGAGGATGATCCGTTGAATGTGGAGGCTGGTGGGGTGAAAGGTGAGGACAAGGGGAACCCTATCGTGGTTCTGGGAGGGAGGGGCAGGGGTGAGAGCAGAAGTCGGGAAATAGAACTGACACGGTCAAGGGCCGTGTCAACCACGGTAGAGGGGAATCCTTGGTTGAGGAAAAAGGAAGACATGTCAGAAGCACTAGTATGGAAGGTGGCATCGTCAGAACAGACGCGGCGGAGATGGAGAAACTGGGAGAATGGAATAGAGTCCTTACAGGAAGCGGGGTGGGAGGAAGTGTAGTCCAGGTAGCTGTGGGAGTCGGTGGGCTTGTAGTGGATGTTTGTTGAAAGCTGATCGCCAGAAATGGAGACGGAGAAGTCAAGGAAGGGAAGGGAAGAGTCAGAGATGGACCATGTGAAGGTGAGGGCAGGGTGGAAAGTGGAAGTAAAGTGAATGAACTTATCCAGTTCAGGGCGAGAGCAGGAAACGGCACCAATACAGTCATCGATGTACCGGAAAAAGAGGTGAGGGAGGGGACCTGAGTAGGACTGGAACAAAGAATGTTCCACATGTCCCATGAACAGGCAGGCATAGCTAGGGCCCATGCGGGTTCCCATAGCAACACCTTTAATTTGGAGGAAGTGAGTGGAGTCAAAGGAGAAGTTGTTCAATGTGAGAACAAGTTCAGCCAGGCGGAGGAGGGTGGTGGTGGATGGGGACTGGCTGGGCCTCTGTTCAAGGAAGAAACGGAGCGCCTGAAGGCCGTCCTGGTGGGGGATGGAGGTGTAGAGGGATTGGACGTCCATGGTGAAAAGGAGATGGTTGGGGCCAGGAAACTGGAAACTGTTAAAGTGACGGAGGGCGTCGGAAGAGTCGCGAATGTAGGTGGGAAGAGACTGGACAAGGGGAGAAAAAATAGTCGAGATAGGAAGAGATAAGTTCCGTGGGGCAAGAACAGGCTGAAACGATGGGTCTACCAGGGCAGTCCTGTTTGTGGATCTTGGGAAGGAGGTAGAAGCGAGCTGTGCAGGGTTGAGGGACTATGAGGTTGGCGGCCATGGAGGGAAGATCTCCAGAGGAGATGAGGTCAGTGACACACTTGGAAACAATGGCTTGATGTTTGCTAGTGGGGTCATGGTCCAGGCAGAGGTAGGAGGAGGTGTTGGAGAGTTGGTGTTCAGCTTCTGCACGGTAGAGGTCGGTTAGCCAAACAACAACAGCACCATCCTTATCAGCAGGTTTAATGATAATGTTAGGGTTGGATCAGAGAGAATGGAGTGCTGCAAGTTCAGAGGGAGTTAGGTTGGAGTGAGTGAGGGGAGCAGAGAAATGGAGACGGCCAATGTCACGTCGGCAGTTAGCAATGAAAAGATCTAGAGAGGGTAGAAGGCCAGAGGGAGGGGTCCAAGTAGAACGAGAATTTAGAAAGCGGGAGAAAGGATCAGCCGTGCAGGGGGAAGACTCCTGGCCAGAGAAGTGGGCACGGAGACGAAGGCGACGGAAGAAGAGCTCAGCATCGTACCGAGCTCGAAATTCATTCAGGTGGGGGTGTAAGGGGATGAAGCTCAGGCCTTTGTTGAGGACTGAACGTTTGGGGTCAGCGAGGGGAAGGTCAGAGGGGATAGTGAAAACACGGCAGGGGGTGAGACTGGAAGAAGGGATCGGATCGGAGGAAAGTAACGGGGAAGAAGGTTCTGGGGGGGCGTTGGTGTCCAAGAGTTGACGAAGCTTGCGATCCTTGACATCAGAAAGGAAGAAAAAAAGTTTTTTGTTGAAGCGTCGGATGAGTCGAAGGATGAAATGGAACTGTGGACCCGGACAGCTTTGAGATAGAGTGCGCCGGTGTTGCTGAAGAGAGAGGTCGAGGTTGTTCATGTGACGGCGCATGGCGTTGAGCGTGGATCTCAAGATGCGGCGAGAGCAGTAGTTCGAAGAACGATGAATATCGAGGAGATATTTGTAATCCTGGGTGGATCCGAAACATGAAGGGTGGAAGTTTAGTTGGAATCCACGTGGAATAACTCTGAACCGGAGACAGTTACTGAGGAAAGAGATGTGGCTTGGCAGATACCTGGTCAAAAACGAGAAGGGAAACTGAAAGCAATGGAGATGAACAAGGTTGAATAGATAAACGGAACTCCCGTCGGAGAGAAGAGCAGAACTTCTTCAAGGTAGGCACTCCTAGAAGAGAGGTGGTAGTGAACCAAACACTAATATAATTGCAAAATACTGCGGATGCTGGAAATCTGAAATAACAACAGAAAATGCTGGAAATACTCAGCAGGCCAGGCAGCATCCGTGGAGAGAGAAACAGAGTTAACGTTTCAGGTCTGGGACCCTTCATCAGAACTGGAAAAAGCTGGAGATGTAACAGATATTAAGCAGGTGCAGAGACGGGGGCGGGGTTAGGAGGGGGGGAAGAAATAGAAAGAACATTCTGTACTTTTGTAAGAGGCAGGAAAGATAAAATGTTGCAAATGGGAATGGCAAAAATCATACTGCATGAAAAATGGGGGCAGGGATAATTATCTGAAATTGTTGAACTCAATGTTGAGTCCGGCAGGCTGCAAAGTGCCCAATCGAAAGATGAGGTGCTGTTCCTCGAGCTTACGTTGAGCTTCATTGGAACAATGCAATAGCCCGAAGACAGAGAGATCAGAGTGGGAGTGAAGGGGTGAATTAAAGTGACAGGCGACCGGAAGCTCAGGGTCACCTGTACGGACTGAACGGAGGTGTTCCGCAAAGCGGTCGCCCAATCTGCGTTTGGTCTCCCCAATGTAGAGGAGACCGCATTGTGAGCAGCGAATACAGCCTGCCGGACTCAACATTGAGTTCAACAATTTCAGATAATTATCCCTGCCCCCATTTTTCATGCAGTATGATTTTTGCCATTCCCATTTGCAACATTTTATCTTTCCTGCCTCTTACAAAAGTACAGGATGTTCTTTATATTTCTTCCTCTCCTCCTAACGCCCCCCCCCCCCGTCTCTGCACCTGCTTAATCTGTTACATCTCCAGCTTTTTCCAGTTCTGATGAAGGGTCCCAGACCTGAAACGTTAACTCTGTTTCTCTCTCCACGGATGCTGCCTGGCCTGCTGAGTATTTCCAGCATCTTCTGTTGTTACCCAGAGGTTATTTCTGGTCTCCAGGATGATCCTGGAGTAGTGGGCAGTTTTGTCAGAGGCAAGTGAGGCTCAATAGCACTTGATGTAGTCTAGCCAGATCTGACGATGGATGGCTAAACCAGTCGTGTGCAAGATGCACTCAAGTCTGTGCCCATTGGACAAGGAGTGAAAGAAAATTCAGTTTTTATTTGTTTTCCAGCAGAAAAATGACATGCTTGTTAACCTGTGCTGATTACCCTAATCTATTTATTTTGGATTGATTTAGTTCTTTTTTACGTGCACACACAGATTCTGTAGTGTTTTTCTCATCTCTAGTATTTTTTACAATGACGAGATTTAAAAATTCACACTTGTAACACTGAATGTTGACCTGGATTTACATTTTTTAAATTGAAAAATTTGCAGGTACATAGATCATTAAAATGTCATGAACCGGTACAGAAAATAATCAAAAAGGGTAACGAAATGCTGGCCTCCAGAATACAAGGGAGTAGAAGTTATGCTGCAGCTATACAAATCCCTGGTTAGCTCACACCTGAAGTACTGTGAGCAGTACTGGGCACCACACCTTAGGAAAGACATATTGGCCTTGGAGGGAGTGCAGTGTAGGTTTACCAGAATGATACCCAGACTTTAGGGGTTAAATTACGAGAAGAGATTACACAAATTAGGATTGTATTCCCTAAAATTTAGACGGTTAAGGGGTGATCTGATCAAAGTTTTTGAGATATTAAAGGGAACAGATAGGGTAGATAGAGAGAAACTATTCCCGCAGGTTAGGGATGCTAGGACTAGGGGTCATAGTCTAAAAATTAGAGCCAGACCTTTCAGGAGTGAAATTAGGAAACCCTTCTACACACACAGGGTGGTAGAAAGTTAGAACTCTCTTCCGCAAACGGCAATTGATGCTAGATCAATTGTTAATTTTAAATCTGAAATTGAAAGCTTTTTGTTAACCAAAGGTATGAAGGGATATGGGCCAAAGGCGGGTACATGGAGTTATGTTGCAGATCAGCCATGGCCTCATTGAATGGCGGAACAGGCGCGAGGGACTGAATGGCCTACTCCTGTTCCTATGTAGTGTACAGGATGATCTATTAAATTTTTGAATTGTTCACAACTTTTTGAAACTTTCACAACCTTGAGTACTTTTTTTCTTAATGGTAAGTTTAAATAAAATATTATGCGTACATAATGTGTGATCTTCATTTCATATTATTAAGAACTGAATACTGCTCCTCCTTTGGGTACTATGACTTGAAATATGTAACTATAATGACCTATAAACAAGTGTAAGCGATCCTGGTAGTTCGAATCCTTCAGATAATTGTAAGCATTGTCTTTAATTATCGGTCTCATCTGAAGAAGCGAGAGCAAGAATGCCATTTAAATGAGGTACTTGAAATCTTCCTTTTTAATTACAAAAACATTTAAATTGTCAACTGACTGGTTTCCCTGCTTGGAAAGATAATCCATTCTCCTATGCCAGTTACTTCAATTGCCTAGTTTTATCATATTTCACGAAATCTGCCCTTTTCCCTGCAGCTTCTGGATGGGATCGTATTGATTTTGTTTTGGCATTTAAAAGTTATTAGACAGCAGGCTTATTGGAATTGCAAAGATGGAAAACCTTGTTTGAGGGAAGAAGTGACATCTAATCCGTACAAAATCAATAAAACTAATTGAACAAGATTTTCATTCCAGAAAGAGAAACTTGTACGTGTTTAATAATAGGAGTTACAGCGAACGGCTGAATGCTCTGAAGGTACCAGTTTTACACCCAATTTGTATTGATTGTTTTTGTTCATACAATGTAAGCCATCATTTGTTCTGTTTCTCATTTTAAAAAGTGGATAAACTTGGGCGTTATCCAGAAAGGTTTTCTTACTTGAATGGATGGTCAATAAAGTGACAGTCTATGGAAATTGAAACAATATTTTCCATTTTGGGCAAAGGTATCTTTTTTTTTTCCTGCACTTCATTAGCACCCATCTATTATAGTCTCTTTTGAAAAGTATTTGGAATACACTTGAGCTCACCACTTGGGGAGAGTGATTAGTACTGTTTATGTGCTGCGAGACAGGTACTTCAAATAAAATACTCATTGTATTAGAATTGCTAGAATACTGGAGCAGCTTCTTTTATTTATATACATGTTTGTGAGGGTGTCACCCCCCCCCCCCCACAATTTTCTCCAGACTATGAACCATATCTGTCCAAGAGAATTTGTAGACAACCTGTGCTACTCTGATCTGTCCAGGAATGGAAATTCATTAGTATCCAAGAATGATGCTTTGCTTTCCCTCCTTACTTATTTTTTCATTAAATCAATAGTGTGGGAAATACACTTATTATACACCTTGCATTTTATTTTCATAAATGTATTAAAGCTACGTCATCCATTTGGGAACAAATATGTTGTAAAGCAGCCTACCTTGCCACAATATAGCCTGTGAATAACCTAAACTGGTGATGCCACCTGAGCCCTTTGCCGGTTTGTATCTTGTGTGTTTGGGGTAATATAGTGTTTGGATTTTCTATCCATCAGGGTTGGCAAATTCAGGAAGCTAAATGAACATCATGATCCTCACCTTAATCGCAACCTTGTGAAATATTGAGGCATTAGATGTGAAATTGCTGTTCATGTGTTTTGTTAGGTGTGTTGAGTTTGCTGAATATTGTATGAACGAAAACAAATATGCAATAATGTAAGTTTGTCCAAAATTGCACATTCCAAAAAACTAATTTCAAAGATTGGGAAATGATCGAAGCAATAAAAATGTGCCACCTCTAATGCCTGTTACCCAATTGATTTTTCCCTTGCTGTACATTCAACAAGTCAGCTAGAACATTACTGAGTAGATTTCTCACAGTTCTAATAAATGAAGGCTGTTCTGCAAACAAAAGCTTTAGCATGTCTGGAAAAGAGGTGCAGTACATACAGATGCCATTAGATGGCACTGTTGAGCTAGAACAGTGTGCCCTTGCAGCATGGTGGAACAATATTTCAGATGTGGCATGCATGTTGATAATATGCTACTCTTGGCTTGCTCTAGCTTGTAAAAAGAAATTCATCTGTTTTGGAGATCTGACTGGAAATGAATTTTATGCTAAGCTTCATTAAACAGGAGGAAACTTGAGGTGTAGTGTTTGGTGATTCCTCAGAGAAAATTGACCTGCATTAAAAAAAATTATTTTGTATATTAATCATTTGAGGCTTTCTAGATATGTACAGAGAGGACACTTAACTAGATTTTGTGGAAAGCGGGGGCTAAAGAATGTGACCTGCAGCCTTGGTATGCACTGCATATGACTTGAAAATTTTGTTGACTAGTGAGAGTTTTATATTAACAAAATACTTGACTGTGTATTGGTGGTTCAGCATTGCTGCTGAGGATAGATTGTAGGTTTGTGGTTTCATCACCAGATCTGGCTGAACCACAAAGCACTGTTGGGTCCTGCTGTCCTCTGCCAAAACTGCTCACTATTCCAGGATCATCCTTGAATGCAAGGTAACCCCTGGCTTCTCCTCCACTACAAACTGTCGTCTTAAACCCCTCTCCCCTGCCTCCTCCACCCTCACCTCCAACAGCAAGTGCGAGAAGCTCATGGACTTCTTTGTCACTAAGATTAAGACCATCCTTTTAGCTGTCTCTGCCACTTCCCTCCCTTCCACTAGCCCACCGGGCTAAACTTTCCTAAGATCCACCCCCTGCCCTAGCCCTGAACTCGTAGCCAGAGACTCGCCTGCAATGGCTTCTCCTCCCGCTCCCACTGTTACTCTGGAGTCCCCCAAGGATCTATCCTTGGCCCCTTCCTTTTTCTCATCGGCATGCTGCCCCTCTGCGACATCATCCAAAAACACGTGGGGTTCCACGTGTATGCTGATGAAACCCAGCTCTACCTCACCACCACCTCTCTCGACCCTCCACGGTCTCTAAATTGTCAGACTGCTTGTCCAACATCCAGTACTGGATGAGCAGAAATTTCCTCCAACTAAATATTAGGAAGACCGAAGCCATTGTCTTTGGTCCCTGCCATAGACATTGTTCCCTAGCCACTGACTTCATCTCTCTCCGTGGCAACTGTCTGAGGCTGAACCAGACCTTTCGCAACCTTGGTGTCGTATTTGAACCCGAGATGAGCTTCCGACCACACATCTGCTCCATCACCAAGACCGCATATTTCCACCTCCGTAACATTGCCCGACTCTGCCCTTTTATCGGCTCACTTGCTGCAGAAACACTCATCCATACTTGACAGTGCTTTCCTAGCCGGCCTCTCATCTTCCACCCTCCATAAACTTAAGCTCATCTAAAACTCTGCTGCCTGTATCTTAACTCGCACCAAGTCTCGTTCACTCATCACCACTGTACTCGCTGACCTACATTGGCTCTCGGTTCAGCAACTCCTCGATTTTTAAAAGGCTCATCCTTGTTTTCAAATCCCTCCATGGCCTCGCCCCTCCCTATCTCTGTAACCACCTCCAGCCCTACAACCCTCCGAGAAATCTGCCTTCCTCCAATTCTGACCACTTCTCGCTCCACCATTGGCGGCCCTGCCTTCAGCTGCCTCGGTCCTGGAGTTCCTCCCTAAAATCTCTGCTTCTTTACCCCTCCCTCCTCCTTTTAAGACGCTTCTTAAACTCTACCTCTTTAGCCAAGCCTTTGGTCATCTGTCCGAATAACATTGTGTGGCTCAGTGCCAAATTTGGTTTTGATAGCGCTCATGAAGCACCTTGGGACATTTTTACTACATTAAAGGTGCTATATAAATAATGATTGATTTTTTGTTTGTTTCTGATCTTTGTTGGGAAAAATGGTATGCGGAGGCCAATTGCTTCCCTCCAGGGTGAACTGCGGTGGCGTGCTAATAGCAGATACTTTGAGCCTTATTAGTGGGGAGCTGTCAGGTTATCTGCCATCCTGTCCATCAGGAAACAATGTGTTGTATGAAAATCTAAAGGAGGCGCTGAGGGTGATGAAAATGAGGTAGTTATAGTTGGTGCAGAGTTCCAAGATGAGGCCTCCCGGAGCCCTTAGCAGCTGATTTAATTTTGATGCTGTAATAATATCCATGGAGGAATAGCAGGGGGCAGAGAGAATCTGAGAGAAAGTTGGAATATACAAGCGTGGTGCACAGGGATGACTGATGAACTGATCTGAAACAACTGAGTTAAGCGGCTGTAGAAGTGCTACAGTTGGTTCAGCACCCTAGATTAGCCAACAAGTGGTCCCTCCTGGAAAGGGGACTTTTATGGATGTCTAATGAGAACAGACACCAGCTCAATTGTGATGCACCATGTGCTCAAAAGTTGCTTGCTCACACATGAAGAATGGCCACTTGGAGAAGACATTGGAAGGTAACCAGCATCTAGGAACTATAACCCAGCACGAATCAGCGCCTTTAAGAGAAGAGTAAGAAGAATGTTGCGTCTACTGCTTGTCCGTCACACTGGGACAGATGAAGCACAATATTTACACCTCTAATTGATCTCTGCTACAATTGCCTGTATTCTCTCCAGGAGTACATGAACCGTGTTATTAAAGGGGCAGGCCAGATTTGTAGTAGACTACTTGTAAACCATGCTATAGAGTTCTGCTAATATATTAAAGAAAAGAATATAAGTGAGGTATAGTACACTGAAAAAAATCAGTGTTTTATGTGTCTGAAAACTTTTCTTTTTTTAAACTCAAGTCTTTTCAACATTTTAAATTTACATAATGTGTAAAATTTGTTATGGAATTTGAGTTGCAAACAATTAGATGCGTTTGAAAACTTAATTGCTGTTCTGCTTGTTTAGCAGTGACTTCAGAGATGCTTACATTTAAAAAGTTTAAAATAAAACTCATTGTGCTTTATTTTAGTGTATATTAACAAATTATTTTGCTTTTCAGAATCCAATCTGTACCGCTGTGGATTCAGGGGTTCATCACATCTGGGAATCCCATACAGTCAATCAAAGGTTAGTTGGAATATGCAAAGCATCTCGATATGAACCCAATTCTTTATTCAGTGGTGACTACTCCATAGGTCAGAGTAGAAGCTTCTTGAATATTCCTTACAGGGATCTACAAGTAATTTTGAGTTGAGTTCAGTGCAATTTGGGGCTTGAAATGTCTCCTTTTTCTGTTGCACTTTCACAGTCTTGGCTTTAATTTCTACACCGGTGTAGCTTCTTATTTATAAATCTGCATTTAGTATATTTGATGTGGTCTTTACACTTAAGTAACTGAAGGCTAAATGCTGTTCATTTTCACTGCTTGAGATAGTTTAGCGTGTGTACACAGCAATCTAATTTATCTAATAGATCAGAAAATGATTGAAGTCTAGTCTCAGTGAAGTCTAGTCTCAAGTAAGGACTATAACTTCATTATTCCCATGGAGCAATCATATCTTTTGGTGGGTTTTCAACAGATAATGACAGAACAAGCAACTTAACACCGCTGTTGAGGCGAGGAAAGAGGGAAATCTGGGCAGGAGGGGAAGAATTTGGGGCTCCTTTTTATACCTAGAGGAGACTAAAACTTTTTTTAAGCCTAAAAAAGCACAGATGTTTACAACTTAATTACTGCAGTGTTTCTTTTGAGAAGAAATTACAGTGAATTATGTGGAGATTTCTATATTCTAGCTTACAAATGTGTAATTTCCTGCAAATCAACTGAAGCTGGATAAACCAGCAGTAACACAACTTTCAGTAATTCTGTTGTGATTGTTGTCCTATATTTAAAAAAACGGAGCACACTAAACAGTTATTGTTTGTATAGACGCCCTATATATAATTTGGATACAAGAAGGAAGATACTGGGCATTGATTTCAAACCTGTGACTTAATCTTGGATTCAGGTGAATTGAAATTCTTAATGGGCTTGACTGGGTTAATGCTGAGAAAATGTTTTCCCTGGCTGGGGAATCTAGAACAGCGGGTCACAGTCACAGAATAAGGGGTCAGCCATTTTGGACTGAGATAAGGAGAAATTTCTTCACTCAAAGGGTTGTGAATCTTTGGAATTCTCTATCCCAGAGAGCTGTGGATGCTCAGCCGTTGAGTATATTCAAGACAGAGGTCGATAAATTTTGGGGAATTAAGGGGTGTGGGGAGAGTGCAGAAACATGGAGTTGAGGTAGAAGATCAACCATGATCTTGTTGAATGGCGGGGCAGGCTCATAGGGCCAATTGGCCTACTCCAGCTCCTATTTCTTATGTTCTGATCCCCCTACCTCACAAAAAGAAGGGCCATTGTAATTATTCTGAAGTATTTGGTCTGTTTGTAACCTATGAGCAAAACAAGTAAAATGCTCAAACTTTTTGCACTTCTTTGATGCATGCTTACTGGTATATTTTAGGGTCATAGTACGCATCATTTGTATGACAGTGGTCACATAGCCATGACGTACACTGGCCTAGCTAGCCTGGTGATCCTCGGCGATGATCTGAAACGGGTAAATAAAGAAGCATGTCTGGCAGGGCTTGGAGCTCTTCAACTGGAAGATGGCAGGTACAGTAAAATCATCTTCACACTTTGAGCAAGTTGCTCCAGTACTTTGCAGCCTATTATGACATTGATTTAGCAGTGGTACTTAAATGTTGGGATTGTTATGTTCTGTGGATTTATCCTCACTGGAATGGGAGAGCCCAAGCTTTGCTCACTTGGGACCTTTTGATGCCTAAGAGCAAGACAAGATTTTCTTTTTTGTGAAACTGAAATGATTGAATTCCTGTGCCCTGATTGTGAATAGTGTTCTAATCCACTATTGTAATTCACACAGAATCACAGAAACCCCACAGTGCAGATAGAGGCCATTTCGGCCCATCGAGCCTGCACCGACACATATCCCACCCGATCCCCGTAACCCCTACCCCACCCTATCCCTGTAACCCCACGTATTTAATCCCCCTAACACTAAGGGTCAATTTATCATAGCCAATCAACCTAACCCGCACATCTTTGGACTGTGGGAGGAAACCGGAGCACCCGGAGAAAACCCACGCAAACACGGGGAGAATGTGCAAACTCCACACAGACAGTCGCCCGAGGCCGGATTTGAACCCGGGTCTCTGGCGCTGTGAGGCAACAGTGCTAACCACTATGCCACCGTGCTTTGTGCTTTTTGTTTAGTTCCTCAGTCTTTTTTCTCTCTTTCCTCTTGAATTTTCTGACTTATTCTATGGTACAGTTTCTCAGATGTGGCAAGTCTCTGATACTTTAGCCAAATGATCCTTCCTTTTGTGAGCCTCTACGGTTATGGTTAACAAGCTGCTGGACCATGGATAGAACAGCTGACCCCCTAATACTGAACATACCCAATAGCCATACATGTAAACTTGCCAGCAGGGATCACTGGATACCAAACAGGAGCAGGAATTTTGTTATTTCCTCTGATTTTCCACAGCAGCCCTTACAAAAGAAAAGCCCCTCTGTGCTGAAGCAAATCAGTGCACCCAACTGAAAGCAGCAAAGATTGAAAGTTGGACTTTATGCTATTTGTAACACAATCACATCAAGTGGTGAATTTACCCACTGAACCATCAGGGAGTCATTGTTCTACTTTAAAATTGAATTTATTATTTACAAATGTGAGGCGCCAGGTAAAGAGTGGTTTAGGTTGAGGTTTGCTTCTTTTGAAATAAAATGTATTTTGCTACTTTGCAAGTGTATTTCTTTAATTCGGTTATGAAAATTGAAACTTGTTTTGATCAACAACAATTTATAATTGTACAATAGACACCTTTGTGAAACAAAAGGTACAGAAACCTTATTTTCAATGGCTCTAAATTAAATTTCATAGTGAAGAATCAAATGAATGCTAGAAAGACCATTTGCATTTATCATGTCTAGATTAGTTGCAGCAGTATTCCTTGTTCTCCTTCCTGTCTTTCTCTTTGTCTTGCAGTTTCTATGCAGTGCCAGAAGGAAGTGAAAATGACATGAGGTTTGTGTACTGTGCCACTTGTATCTGCTACATGCTTAATGACTGGTCAGGAATGGACACAAAGAAAGCCATAGAATATATCAGGAAAAGTATGGTAAGTAAGAAAAGAGAAGTTTTTATTATTGTACTCGAATGGTTCTTATTCTCAGAACTTTAGCTCATGAAACTTGTCTTCATAGCACAGATAAAAATACAAACTAAAAACTACAGTTCTTCTGAGGAAAACAAATATTTTTTGTTTCTAAGAGAGACTTTTATTTTGCTATAATATGGAGACGTTTGCAAATTACCTGGCAGAAAATGTAATTACAGGCAACAAAACAAAATGTAACACAATCTTGCTGATGACATTTTAAAGGCTGCCACAGGTTGTGGTTGGTCACCTTGTTTTTGATGCACCTTAATAAAAATGTCTAAGCTCTTTTACTGGGATTGAAATGGGGTGTGTAAAGGTTGCCCAAGTCAACTTTGTAGTGTTTTGAAAATCAGTTTAATTGGAGCTGCAAAAAGGTAGGTTGTTAAAACCTAGTTGGTGCCCTGACTCTTACTTATTTAGATTTGAACAATTTTAAGCTCTTTAGTTACCAATAGTTGAGTACTGGGTACTAGTAGTTATATACCAGGCACACATTGTTCTTTATTTCTTACTCAAAAGAACAACCTGGGATGCTGTTTAAGCTCTTCTACAGCCTACTCTTAATCTGTTGAAATTTGGGATAAAATGTCATTTTCTACTTTGCAAATGCATTTTCTATAGTGATGTTTTAGGATAAATTGAAATTGTGTGCAAAATGAATGCCATAAAAACTGCTTAATTTGAAATACTGCACAATCACACTTTTCATCAAAAAATTACTTTTGGTTAACAGTAATAGACTGTAATCCATTGGAAACTCCAACTCAATTATTTTGTAACTTTGAGATAAAGTGGCAAGTATGTATTTTGTTATGTGTAGGTACGTGAAGTTTGTTTTTGACCTTGTGCATTTGTTGTGGAATTTTCTGGATGTGTGCTGTGCTTTTTGTTTTGGTGCAGTTGAGTTTGTAGCCTGAGCACTAACTTCTTTTGATAGTTTGAAAGGCACTGAGGAGCAAGGCAGCAGCCCAAGTACAGCAAATGTTGCCTACATAGAACCATGCTTATTTCTTCCACCTAACCACACACGCACACAATGCTGACTTGGTCTTCTGGATGGTGCTGGGGGTTTTATGATGGGGTGATATAGGGGAACATTCTCGTTCATTGGAGGGAGAATTCAGGGAAGGTGCAGCCTTTAATGCTGAGGGCAACCATAGTTTTTGATCCACTTTGTGACTATTATCAAAGACAGTTCTTTCAAGGGTGGGAAGTAAAAAGTCTTGCTATGACTAATTGAACACTTTTTTTGCATCTGGTCTGCATACCAGGTGGCCTTTGAAGATTTATTCACAGTACTAAACATGAAATGATTCATTTGTTGTTGCTATAATAAAGGAACTTTAAGTGTGTGTATCCAGTTGTGACCAATGGTCCCATTTGCCACTGAGTTGTCATCTGAGTTACCACTTGTACAAAAATGCACAGCAGAAGCTTTTAACTATCAAATTTTCTTTGTTAAACCCATGTCAAAGAATTTTTGGTTCTGAAACTCTGTAATCACTGCAGACAGGTGGTTGATTCCAAAAAGCTTCATGCATTTTTTAAAATTTTGTTCACCAGTTAGACAAAATAGTAGAAATTAATTAATACTATGGAGTAGGTATTGGAAGACTGTTGCGTATCAATGCAAGTTTTATTCTAACCTGGTGATTTGCTTTTCATTTCAGCATTTGGCAGCAAATCCATCATAAGATGGGTACTTTAAGGTTTTTATTAAACAGTTTAAAAAAAAAAAGCAGCTATATGTGACTGATGTGCTAAATATAGATCAAGTCTACCTATCCTGGTAACCTTTCGCCTGTATCTGCTCAGTCTTAAGAAGCTTTGTGGCTATAACCCAATCAGCAATTACTGGCTACATTTCCACTGCATATCATACTTTACTACAGTTCTGGTAACTCAGGATATAGCATCCCCTTGGGCTGGAGCAAATGCTAGTTACCATGGAAGAGAAAATTCTTTTGAGTGCTTTAAAAATTTAATGCCCACAATTTTTGGGGGGTTGAATTGTCCTCTTGTAGATTTTATGTGTGGTTATGTGGTGCTTTTAATCTATTTAAAAAATGGCATCAGTTATATTTCAGAGGCATATCTTATTTATCCTGAGTTCTGAGGCCATATCCCAGTCTCTGCATTTGATGTTGGTGCCACTTGTTTCAGTGGAATTGCTGTAATTTTATATCGCTGAGCAACTCCACTAAAACCAGAGTTGCCAAAAAAGCTTTGTTTACTCATATTGCATGTGTTGTTTGTTTGTCCTTCTGTCCAGTGGTTTCCCCTCTGGTATCAGTTGGTTAAAACAAACATCAGAGTTTTGTTTGCCTGCCTGTACACTTGTGAATGTATGCATGCATAGATTTTGAAAGTGATTTCTGCTTTTATTCTTAACAAACCAAACAGTCACCAGTAGCAACAGGTAAGGGGAAAACACTGGGAAGCAGAATGAATAAATATGAAAGTCTACCCATCATTGCAGAATGCCACACCTTAACATGCCTCTGATTTGGGCCAAGGAGCGAGGAGACTGAGGCCTAAGTCATTGGCTCAGACACTGAATCAAAGGCCCTGAATTCTCATTGTTTTATAGTAGCAAAAATAATCTGAATCTGAATTTTGGGATGGTCTAGACTCTGCTACATTGATCTTGACATTAGGTACTAGATTTCTGATAGAATCTTCCTCTTCTCTTCCATCTTGCTGACTTTCAATGGTTAAAATATTTTTTAAATTGCAGATGAAGCAGTTCAACATATTTGGGCTGTTTGTGTTTTTTATTTTGAGAAGCAAAAGGTGTAGACATTGAAATCAAGTCTGACCCTTGAATTAAGGGCCACTTTTCTGTAGAATAAGATTATCAGTTTGTTTTTCTTTGTGGTCTTAAAATAGCCTGCTCTGAATTCAGTAGCTTTAGTGATTTGTTGCTCGTAATCTTCTTATCACTTCTCAATTACGCACACAACAGATCATGGCCAGGCTCTCTCTGATTCCTGTTTTATAAATATCAGCTTGCTTTTATGTTTGTTATGCACTTTTGGGTTACAGTATTTGGAGAAAGCTTATGGATAAACTTTGATTAAGATGAAAGTTACTTTTTAGCATAAAGCAATGATCCTTTTTTGTGTGTATAAATAGACCAGTACTTCACAGTAATAATGCCGATAAATCCCCAGGGCCTGATAATCTACATCCTAGGGTACTTAAGGAAGTGGCCCTAGAAATAGTAGATGCATTGCTGATCATCTTCCAACATTTGATGGAATCTGGAACAGTACCCATGGATTGGAGGGTAGCTAATGTTACCCCACTATTCAAAAAAGGTGGTAGGGAGAAAACAGGGAATTACAGACCGGTAAGCCTGACATCGGTAGTGGGGAAAATGCTAGAGTCCATTATAAAAGATGTAATAGCAGAGCACTTGGAAAACAGTGACAGGATCGGACAAAATCAACATGGATTCACAAAAGGTAAATCGTGCTTGACTAATCTACTGGAATTTTTTGAAGATGTAACTGGTAAAATAGATAAGGGAGAACCAGTGGATGTGGTGTATTTGGACTTTCAGAAGGCTTTCAATAAGGTCCCGCATAAGTGATTAGCGTGTAAAGTTAAGGCACATGGGATTGGGGGCAAGGTATTGACTTGGATAGAAAACTGGTTGGCAGACAGAAAGCAAAGAGTTGGAATAAACTGGTCTTTTTCCGAGTGGCAGGCAGTGACTAGTGGGGTACCGCAGGGATCGGTCCTTGGACCCCAGCTATTCACAATATATATTAATGATCTAGACAAGGGAACTAGATGTAATATCTCCAAATTTGCAGATGACACAAAACTGGCTGGGCGTGTGTGCTGTGAGGAGGATGTCGAGAAACTACATGATGATTTGGACAGGTTGGGTGATTGGGCAGAAGCATGGCAGATGCAATATAACGTGGATAGATGTGAGGTTATCCACTTTGGTGGCAAAAACAGGAAGGCAGATTATTATCTAAATGGCAATAGATTGGGAGAAGGGGAAGTGCAACGAGACCTGGGTGTCCTTGTGCACCAGTCGCTGAAGGTAAGCATGCAGGTGCAGCAGGTGGTTAAGAAGGCAAATGGTATGTTGGCCTTCGTAGGGAGAGGGTTTGAGTACAGGAACAAGGATGTCTTGCTGCAGTTGTACTTGGTGAGACCACACCTTGAGTATTGTGTGCAGTTTTGGTCGCCTTATCTGAGGAAGGATGTTCTTGCCATGGAAGGAGTTCAGCGAAGATTCACCAGGCTGATACCTGGGATGGCAGGAATGACGTATGAGGAGAGATTGGGTCGATTGGGCTTGTACTCGCTGGAGTTTAGAAGAATGAGAGGGGATCTCATTGAAACTTATAAAATTCTGACAGGACTGGACAGACTAGATGCAGGAAGGATGTTCCCGATGGTTGGGGATTCCAGAACCAGGGGACACAGTCTAAGGATAAGGGGTAGGCCATTTAGGACAGAAATGAGGAAGAATTTCTTCACCCAGAGAGTGGTGAACCTGTGGATTTCTCTACCACAGAAGGCAGTAGAGGCCAATTCATTAAATATATTCAAGAAGGAGTTGGATATATTTCTTAAGGCTAAAGGGATCAAGGGGTATGGGGAGAAAGCAGGGACAGGGTACTGAATTTGGATGATCAGCCATGATCGCATTGAATGGCAGAGCAGGCTTGAGGGGCCGAATGGCCTACTCCTGCTCCTATCTTCTATGTTTCTATTTTTTTGTCAATCCTTCTCCATGGCTGCTAGCTAATTTTATTTCAATAGGCTATGCCCTGATATCAGGATGGAATATATTTGGCAGGCTGTTAAGGCAGTGCGTTCCAGACCCCCCAGAAAAAAGTTCTCAACTCCCCTCTAATCCTTCTACCAATTACTGTAAATCTATGCCCCCTGGTTATTGACCTCTCTGCTAATGGAAACAGATCCTTCCTATCCACTCTATCTAGGCCCCTCATAATTTTATCCACCTCAATTAAGTCTCCCCTCAGCCTCCTCTGTTCCACAGAAAACAATCCCAGCCTATCCAATCTTTCCTCATAGCTAAAATTCTCCAGTCCTGCCAACGCTGCCGACGGAAGTGGGGGAAGCGCAGACACTCGATGTTTTCAAGGGGAGACTGGATAGGCACTTGAGGGAAATAAACTTGCAGGGCTACGGGGATAGAGCGGTGGAATGGGACTGACTGGATTGCTCTACAGAGAGCTGGCACGGACTCGATGGGCCGAATGGCCTCCTGTGCTGTTATTGACTCTTGACTGTCTCAATTTTGCTTATAATTTAAATAATTAGTCATAGATCAGATTCTCCCTTTTAAACAGTCTTACCTTCCTGGTTTTACTGGCTGTAGACTTTTTAAAATTGGAATTTGTTTTTTTTAATTCCTTCCCATAGTGATCTTTTAATAGGTGACTGATTAACATTGCAGAAACTACTTTGCCCAATCACGATTGGAATCTGTGTGTTGATTAATCATTTGTATATATTTCCAATTTATCTAAAAATAAAGTTCAAATTAATTGATCCAGGGTCAGACCTTGGGCTTGGTGCAGGACATTGAGATAGTTAACTGATTAGAGAAGGTGCTTTTGCTGCATGCAACTGGTATTTGAGTATTTCTGGTTTGGTATTCATTCCTTGGGACATGTTAAATACAGAGTTTTATCTGCTTATTGTGCGGCTTTAAATCATTTACATGGCATGTACTTATAATCGGCCAGAATTTACTGTAAAATAAGCGAGCGTAGTGGCGCTCACTTCTTTATGCGTACATTGGACAACAACTTCAGGCGAGCACAGATAAATGCAAAAAATCCGGAAGTTGCTGCTCCTCCGTAAGCTCCACAAAAATGGCATCTTGCTGTCTGGTTCCCCATTCAAATGTATTGAATGGCATGAAGTTCCTATAATTCCATGGTGGATATGGGCCCGTAATTTGCACTCAGTGGTGAAGCAAAGACTCTCATCACTGGCCCTGAAGAAAGCTGCCCACACAGATCTCGCGATCTCTGTGGCGTGAAGTTTGCCATTTTCGACGTGTAATTGATTGCAGTGCTGTGAACAGGGGATTGCTATGGTGATGCTGCAGTGACGTCGGCAAACTGTCTAAGCAGCCAATCACATTGAAGAATTCTCACAGACAGGAAACCAGGAAATGAGAAACTGCTTTTATTCTGACTTTTTTTAAATGTTACAGTGCGAAATAAAAATTGGGACTTTCACATGGGTAGAAGGTAGAAGCTGAAATGTCATGAACAAACTTTTTTTTAATTACGTTTTTTTTTTAAATTGTAATTATCAATGGAGAAATCTGACACTCCACAAATATAAAAATTGTTAAAACCCAAGTTACACCTA
Organism: Somniosus microcephalus; assembly: GCF_052327205.1. Lineage (NCBI taxonomy): Eukaryota > Metazoa > Chordata > Chondrichthyes > Squaliformes > Somniosidae > Somniosus > Somniosus microcephalus. The sequence continues at coordinate 164,589,406 of NC_140987.1, forward strand.
TTCCAACAAGGCTTCACATTTAATGGGGTATTTAACAGTGATACTAATGCAGAAAATTCCAAGTTTTCATCGGTTTCACTTTTCACTGATTGCTGGTTATGGGGTGGGGGGGTGTGGAGGGCTGAGTCAGTCAGTGTCAGAGCAGTGAATGACACACTGTAACTTCAGGATTTCCACGTTTAGATGCGCATGCACTAAATCCTGAAGTTGCGGTCAGTTTCAGAGGGGTAATGACAGCGAACGTTGACAGTTCGCTGTCATTACCCACTGCCATTTCAAGCCCTTGGACTAAACTTGCCACAGAAAGTTAGGGCTTGTCCATTTCAGCCTAGGTTGCCTTTTTTAATGGCGTGATAAATCTTAATTACTGCCAAACAACCTCTCTGGCACTGAAAATTTACTTTTACACGTGTGGAGTTTCATTCCGCCAGATTTTAATTGTTGATTTAAAAAAAACTCTTTCTCTCTTGATCCATGCTTTCTTTCCCCCTCTCCATTTTGCTTTTTGTACCTGATTTGACATAGAATTCACAATTCTAACTTACACTTCCTGGTTCAGACTCTAAACTGTTCATCAACACTGCTTCTGTCTGATTGGTTAAGAAGTCACACAGTTGCTGTCCTGTCGAAGGTGCCATGCCATCTGGATCTCTAACTTAACTTCCAGTCCAAAGGGTCATCGATATTAACTGGACAAGCGTTCGTTCGCCAGGTCCAGTACATTTTGGCCCCTTGATTCATCCATGCTATGACTTATTTCAGTGCTGCTTTGTTTGCTTACTTATATAATATACAGGTTCAACCCTTCATACACACTGCCATGGACAGCTCTCCATCTTTTTCTGTTTAATTTTCCATTTCAGCTGCCTAGGCCCTAAGCTCTGGAATTCACGTCCTAAATCCCTCTACTTCTCTACCTCTCTGTCCTCCTTTAAGAAGCTTTTGGTCACCTGTCCTAATATCTCCTTATGTGGCTCGGTGCCACATTTTGTTTGATAACGCTCTGTGAAGCACATTGGGACGCTTTGCTACATTAAAGGCACTATATAAATGCAAATTGTTGCTGAGGAACACAGGAACAGGAGACATGGGGTCATGCATTTAAACTACACAAGAGTAGGAGTAGACTGGATGTTAAGCGGTTCTTTTCCTAGAGAGTAGTGGATCTTTTAAGTTGCTGGTTCGTGCGGTGTGTGCTGATTCTGCATGCCTCCCAAAGAGATCTGGACTGGTTCTTGGCTGAGGCAGAAATTGCATCTTATAAAAGTTAAGCGATTAAGCAGTTAACATAAGCATATTCAGTGGATTGGTTTCGATCAGCTGAGGGAGTCAAAAAGGAATTTTCCCCGATATAATTTCCCTTTTTGGCCCTGTTTTTTTTTCCCCTGTTTTTTTTTGTGCCTCTCGGGAGATTACATGGTTACTGCAGGGTGGATGGGCAGAAAGTGCCTATTCATGATGCTCCAGGCATCATGAATGTGGGGCAGGCTTGATGGACCAGTTGGTCTTTACCTGCCTGTCATTTTGTATGTATGTACTACTGACCTTTAACCAGCTAAAACTGCATGGCCTACTGGCACAGACAGTTGATCAGCTTTCACCTGCTTGTCCAAGTAGGGTCAGTCTACACATTAGGACAGCTGCTTACAGGGTTATTTGGAGTCAATTGAGAACAATCCCAGTCCCAATGACATGTGTATCTCTTGATCCCATCAATGAGTTAATCTGACCAGTCAATGTTAACAGTGCCCTCAAGTATTGCAATCCTGCTTGCCTCCAGTTTAAGATTGAGCCTGCCTCCGGTTTAAGATTGAGTCGGCCACAGAGTATCAGCATTTTTCCATTGTGAAGCACGCCATCTTGGTGACAATTAAACCCCTTTAGCAGTATTTATATCGCACAAAATCTGTGCTGACATCACTGACTCCCGAAGCATGGGCCTCATGCAACCAGCAGCAGCCCTAAAGTAAACTGGCTGGATAACATAGAAACATAGAAGATAGGAGCAGGAGTAGGCCATTCGGCCCTTCGAGCCTGCTCCACCATTCAACGAGATCATGGCTGATCATCCAAACCCTAGCACCCGGTCCCTACACCGACAGCCATCCCACCCAAGCCCTAACCCCGTAACCCCACGTATTTAATCCCCCCTAACACTAAGGGCCAATTTTTATCATGGCCAATCAACCTAACCCGCACATCTTTGGACTGTGGGAGGAAACTGGAGCACCCGGAGGAAACCCACGCAAACACGGGGAGAATGTGCAAACTCCACACAGACAGTCACCCGCGGCCAGATTTGAACCCGGGTCCCTGGCGCTGTGAGGCAACAGTGCTAACCACTATGCACATAATCGACTGATGAACAAGGTCAGAGAATGTGGAGTTAGGGAGCAAGTAGCAGAATGGATAGCTAGCTGGCTTCAAGACAGAAAGCAGAGAGTAGGGGTAAAGGGTAGCTATTCAGAGTGGCAGAAGGTGGAAAGTGGTGTTCCACAAGGATCAGTGCTGGGACCACTGTTGTTCACAATTTATATTAACGGTTTAGACTTTTGGAATCAAAACACAATTTCTAAATTTGTGGATGACACCAAATTTTGGGCGGGGGGGGTGGGGGAGTGTAGTCAGTACTGAGGAGGACTGCAACAAATTACAAGAAGGCATTCATAAATTTGCAGACTGGGCATATAATTGGCAAATGAATTTCAACACATAAATGTGAAGTATTACATTTTGGTAAGAAAAATTAGGTCACATATTACTTGGAAAATAATCTAAATGGAGTAGAGGAGCAAAGGGATCTTGGAGTACAAATACACATCACTAAATGTAGTGACGCAGGTTAATAAGGAAATTAAAAAAGCAAACCAAGCATTAGGGTTTATTTCTAGAGGGATAGAATTGGAAAAAGAGAGGTTATGCTAAACTTGTATTGCACCTTGGTTGGACCACACTTGGAGTACTGTATACAATTCTGGTCGCCATATTATAAAAAGGGTATAGAGGCACTGGAGGGGGTGCAAAAAAGATTTACAAGGATGATGCCAGAAATATGAGGACATACCTTTCAGGAAAGGATGAACAGGCTGGGTCTCTTTTGAGGGGTAAACTAATAGAGGTCTTTAAAATTATGAAAGGTTTTGATGGAGTAGATAGAAAGTGTTTCCACTTGTAGGAAGAGCAAAACTAGAGGCCATCAATATAAGATAGTCACTAAGAGATCAAATAGGGAATTCAGAAGAAACGTCTTTACCTAGAGAGTGGTGAGAATGTGAAACCTGCTACCACGGAGTGGTTGAAGCGAACAGTATAGGTGCATTTAAGAGGAGGCTAGACAAGCATATGAGGGAGAAGGGAATAGAGGGTTATGCTGATGGATTTAGATGAGGAAAGACGGGAGGAGGCTCGAGTGGAGCATAAACGCCGGCATAGACTGGTTGGGCCGAATGGCCTGTTTCTGTGCTGTATATCTTGTGTAATCCTATATTTGCTACGGCTGACTATCAGGATCCATAGTAAATCTAGTGCATCCTTGATAAACTTGCTGTATCCTGGCCCTCAGTGGACATTTAACGGTATCTTAACAGAAAATAACCCATGAAGTGAAAGATTAAAACATAATTACTCATCAAAGTGTAGGTATTTCAGAGTCTTTGAGAATCTGCTGTCCGAACAGCAAATGCTTTCTTAAAGTGCAATTTGTCAAGATTGACTCCTGTTGAGGTAGGTGTAATCAGCAGTCCAGGAGGTTTCCTAAAAGGACATGAAATATTTAGATTTACTGTCCAAAAGCTCCAGAAACTTCTCCATTCTCGGAATTTCAAAATGGTTGGCCATTTGAATCTGCATCATGTGCAATAATGGAATCTTGGGGTTCAGTGCCAGGTCACATTATCAGTTTCTTTTTAAGCATGATAGTGACCATGGTGCGAGAGTTTTATTCTTTCCTTAACCTGAGAGTGTATCTTGATTAAATATTAATAGAGCTGAAACCTAATAATCATTTAAGGGAATTCCCAAACTATTTCACTGAGATTTTTGGAAATATTTGAGGTCTTAAAAATGAGCAAACACCCAGCTTTTTGCTGGTGTATGATCGTATAAGTTATGTTATAGGATGTGTATATTTGAGGCCTTTGACGAGAAACAAGTTGCAACTTTCCAAAGACTCTGGACTCCACAGCATTATCAAGCAAACAGATGAGGGTGCACTTTATATCACACAGAACACAGAATCCCCACAGTGCAGATAGAGGCCATTTCGGCCCATCGAGCCTGCACCGACACATATCCCACCCTATCCCCGTAACCCCACGTATTTAATCCCCTAACACTAAGGGTCAATTTATCATAGCCAAATCAACCTAACCCGCACATCCTAACGCCTCTGGTTGCTTGGAGTGGAATAAAGCTTGATTTTAAAATCTTTACCTATATGGGGGACAGTGCAGTGACACAGTATATTGGAGCACCAACAATATGTGCCTCAGCAGAGATGTTACACACTTTGGATAGAGATTTCTAAATAGTGGAAACAGTCTCCTAGTGCCCTGTGCTACGTTAGCTTTCGGTCGCCTATTCTAGTGCAAAACCTTCACGTTCATACATTACAGCAATATCAGGATTTGTGCTACTTGAGCTATGTGTATGCTCACTATTATCAACACCTTGACACCCCCTTGGTGCTACCCTGCTACCTTCATCAATATGTTCATTTCAGCTGTTTTAGATTAAGCATCTGGACTGACAGAAGTAGGCCAACAACTATGTAATTATATTTAGTAACTGGAGTGATTAAAAGCAGCAGGGAGCTGGCAGCAGTGGTAATTGGAGGGAATGGCTGACAGGTTGCTTGTAGCAAATGCCATTATATGCTGGAGTTTGCAAAAATATGGCCAAACTTTAATCATTTAAAGTATGGTGATAATTAGTAATTATATCCCATGTTTAAAACATGTAAAATACATAATTTGTTTTTCCTGTGTGAGATATCCCATGCTCCCGTGGTGTAGGGCAGGGTTAAACATGAAGCTGCTGCTCGGGTACAAAATCTTTCCACTATGTGGGCATTTACACAATTCTATTACTGATTCTACAGTATCAAATATTTATATCAAGTGGTACAATTTTGCTGTTTTCAGTAATTACATAGAGTTAAAAATAATTACAAGTCATGAAATCAAATCCCAGAAGCTGCTTGATGTAAGTGTGTGTTTTGCACTCTGTGACCCCTTTATACTACAGTGTTGCTTCCAATAGCAAGAATGCTCTTGCCATCCAAGACAGCAACTATCTTTCAGAACATGTGTTTTCACCTTTCAGCCTCTGATCCTAACTGCCAGTGGTGAGAAATCTAAACAGTGCCTGCAAGAAGGTTGAATGCCATGGATGAGCTGAACTGTTGCCTATGCATACAGGCCAGTAATGTCCTTTTGGCAAATAAAGGGAAAGTACCAGGGAGTCTGAAAAATGTGATTGTCCTAACTACAGTACATGTGTACGAAATCTGCATAGGCTCAGAAGGTTAAAATCACAATTACAGTTTTGGACAACTAAGAGCTGGATTGCATAATCTGACTATTTTGCTGGCCATGAATGTTGAACTATACACCCACACCGACCTAGCAAATCGACAGATTTTCTATCAAGTGCCTTCTGGGATTTGATTTCTAAATTATTTAAATCTATATATAATTACTACGATGGCAAAATTTTACCACTTGATATAAATATTCCAGGATCATTTTAATGTGAGGAATGAACGCAAGCTCTTTGTGCTGTCTCCAATTGGGGGCACACAGGAGTGGAATGGCATGCTGCTGCAGGGGTTATCTGCAGCAGCTTAAAGGACCAACTGAATTACCAGTTGCTAAAATGTCTGACAGTTCAGCTGCAGGGAACAGAGTCCCCAAATTTTCAGAGACATTAATAGAGGTGCTGCAGATACAACTCTGAGGAGAGCGAGACCCCCTATTTGGAATGCATGGAAAGAAGCTGTCTAAGGAAACTGCCAGGCACAGTTGAAGGAGGTGGGCTCCGCATTAAATGCAGCCTCCATGACCCCCACATGGGTACTTAATGCTATAAGAAGTTTAATGATCTTAGTAAGTAAGAGTAATGAGCCATACCTTCCTAAAATGTGGTCTGATCAGCATGCTTTCCATTTACAACCATCTTCCCGTCACTGTTGAGATGTTTTAAGAGCTTACCTTTAATGACCAGGAGATTCCATGCGACCCTTTATGCCCTCAATTTTTACCCACAAGTGTTCCTTTACTCGCAGCTATGCATGAATCCACTAAAAGCCTCACATAATATGGAATTGCTTGTTTCAAGCAACTGTTGCCCCATTATAGTTTGTCTGCTGACACTTATGTTTTACTGTATCTCATGACAACCAGAGGGCATTTTGATTTCTGGCATTCTTCTAAAAGGAGAAGACTGCCCCTTACAGCAGAGATTGGCCACACCTGGTGGTCCACTCAACCTCTGCCCTCCTATAAGGAGGAAGCTATGTAGCTAAGGAGAGAGCATACAGGAGAATCAAAAGTTGGAGGGTAGATGTCGACTGCAGGTTCTTCATAACATTTTGTTTCTCTTCCTTCTCGTGCTTTTGGACTACACATAACCTGTCAGCAGACTACATTGTGAACACTCATTATTTCTACTGAAAGTCACGTGAATTCAATGCCTCGGCAACTCATTCTAATCTATTGCCTTTCCTTCAGATGTTGCAAAGCAAGATAGAAGCAAAGGACAAAGATCTGCCAAGCCTCGCTTGCACTGCATCACATGCACCCTCATTCACCCTCTCCCTACAAAGCATGAGACCAGAGACATCTATCCAAGGGAATTAGACAGTGAGTCAGAGGGGAGCACACAGGGTGATGTGGGGAGCACAGGTCTGCTGATTAAGCTGGAGTAGAAGTTGAAGAAGGAAGATGATGACAATTTGCATTTCTATAGCGCCTTTCATGACCTCAGATGTCCCAAAGCACTTTACAGCCAATGAAGTACTTTTTTGAAGTGTAGTCACTGTTGTAATGTAGGAAAAGCGGCAGCCAATTTGTGCACAGCAAGCTCTCCTAAACAGCAATGTGATGAACAGGTAATCTCTTTTTTTAGTGTTGTTGATTGCGGGATAAATATTGGCCAGGACACCAGGGATAACTCCCCTGCTTTTCTTCAAAATAGTGCCATGGGATCTTTTACATCCACCTGAGAGAACAGACGGGGCCTCGGTTTAATGCCTCATCCGAAAGACTGCACCTCTGACAGTGCAGCACTCCCTCAGTACTACACGGAAGTGTCAGCATAGATTTTTGTGCTCCAGTCTCTGGAGTGGGACTTGAACCCACAACCCACAAGAGATAGACCTTGTTTACCAGAAGGTCAGAAAATGTCTTTCTTGGCTGAATAATCCCCATGCCAGTTTTCTGACGTAACCGGTTTGAAACTGATCTCGTGGGCCCACTCACTGGTTTTACATGTGTAACAAGCCCCCGATTCCATAAAATTAGATATCCCTGCTCCATGATGGCTCTAGTTACAATGTCACCTGTCACTGTGACCATAGTGCATTATCCCTCCTCATCCTCCTTGATCTCTCTGCAACCTTTGGCACATTCACCTGATCCTCCTCCAATGCCACTCCTCTGTTGTCCAGCTCTATAAGAGTGCCTTTGCTTGGTTCCACTCTTACCTATCCATTTGTTGCTACATGTCTCAAGCAATTGCTTCTTTTCCCACCCTCACATCATTACCTCTGGACTCCTCCAAGCATCCGTCCTTGGCCTCCTCCTTTTCCTCATCTACATGCTGCCCCATGGCTCATAATTTGAAGCCATGGGATCAGCTTCAACATGCATGTCAACGACAGCAATGCTATATCTACCATCTTGCTCGATCCCTGCACTGCCTCTCTCCTGTCAGACTGGTTGTCTGACGTCCAGTCTTGGATTTCGTTGTAACTTGCTCCAGCTAAACATTAAGAAGACTAAAGCCAATGGAGGCAAAATTTGGTTGCGTCAGAAAACTGGCACGGGGATCACGATGTGCGCTCTGCCCGCGCCTGTTGAAAGTAGTGCAAGCAGCACGCAAAATTCATGCTGCCTACTCATTATAATTATTGGAGCACTGAGCTCAGCGCTAAGCGCGCTGCTGGTGGGCTCAGGGCTCAACAGGGAGCCCAATATGCTGTGGTGTCTGCTCTCCATTTAAAGGTTGCCTGAAAGTCTCGGGCTGTTCTGCACTTCTTAAAGGAAAGGTGCTCTGAATCAGAAGGACCTCCTTGTTGGTGGAGCTAGTCAAATAAATTTCTCAAGAGGGGAAGAGAGCATGCACCTCCGTTCTCCAATGCAGCACTGGAGGCCTTGGTGCAGGGGGCGTACAGGAGGAGATGGGTCCTGTACCTGCAAGGGGGCAGGAGGCCTTCCAGGCACACCGTAAGAAGGCAGTGGGAGGAAATAGCAGAAGCCGTCCGTGCCACCAGTGTTGCCCCCAGGACTTGGATCCAGTGCTGGAAGAAGTTTAATGACCTCACTCGAATGGTCAAGGTGAGTGAAGACATCTTTAAATGCCATATCCCACCAACTGCACCATTAGCCTCACACACTGCTCAATGCACCACACCCCCTTCACTCACCTACCAACAATCTCTAGCAATCATGACTCGCACCTCACAATCAAAGCTTCATCTCACCCTCACACACTTAACGCTGTTGTAAGCCTCAGAACCACATCTCACACCTTGCACACACTGCCAGCTATTCAAGCATGACTGGCACATCATCCAATCTGCCGCCGCTAAGGACGGGAATTTTGCAGCCATTGTCTTATGCACCAACCACAAACTCCATCTCCTTCTCTGGTCTTGGCCTCATCCAGACGGTTTGCAACCGCAGCATCCCATTCGACCCTGAGCTGAGGTTCTGATCCCATTTCCTCTTCTTCATAAAGACTTGTCTATTTCCAGTTCCATAACATCGCCCAGCTCTGCCCTTACCTGAGCCCATCTGTGACTGAAGCTCTCATTTATGCCTTTGTCACCGTCCATAAACCATACAGCATATCCGAAACTGTTGCCCATATCCTATCCTGCACCAAGTCCTGCTCACCTAGTGCCCCTGTCCTTGCTGACCTACATTGGCTGCCGATTCCCAAATGACTCATTTATCATTTTCATCCTCTCTTCTAAATCCCTTCATGTCCTTCCCCCTCCTTAATTCTGAAAATTCTACCCCACCCCCACTCTCTTCTGTTTGGTCATTGGCGTAAGTGCCTTAAGCTGTCTAATCCCCATGCTCTGGAATTCCCCCTCTAAACCCTAAATGGGCCCGGGGGAAGTTGGATCTATTTGATAAAACACAAAACCAACAGCGATTACCTTCTTTGCTCATATGTTATACCTGTTGAGTAAATATGTATCTAATGTGCACTCTTGATTTGTGCAACAATAATTAGTATTGAGCCAGATGTCTCTATTTAACAAACTGCTGTTTTATGCAGTTACCATGATTCCTTTCCCTGTTGCAGTGCAATGTATAGCCTTGTATAGAAGGAGATTTGTATTATTTTGATGAGGGAAAGACCTGAGAAAAATACATTTTTTTCAACTGACCAAATGTTTTAAAACTTGATGAAAAATTTAATAACTTTTAATGGAGTACCCAAATGCACGTTTTAAATGTATTTTAGTACAAGATGGTTGACGGTCGACTTAAACTTGTATACCTGTCTTGTCAGGTATTCTAAAATAGCTCAGAAAGGCACAATGTGGTTTGATCCAGAGCCAATGAAAGCAGAAAGGTCTGATCCCCTAAATCTCTGCCATAGAATGCTTGAGTCATCTTTTGCACCTCCAATATAGGATTGAAAATGGGGCAACAATTCCTTTTTCTGATGAGGTAGAAATTATGGCTGGCGATGTTAGCAGACAAATTGCTAACACATTTGTGCGACATTCCTCCTGTCCACTATTTTAATGGAGGTATGAATACATTTTCTTTTTAAAAAGGTAAATATGACCTTTAGTGGGCAGAGGGAAGTTGTACAAACATATTAAGAATTGATTTGCTCATGTGGCTGGCAGTACTTTCTACCCCAGTGATTCGTGCTAGAAATGTGCATGTGTTCATGGATGAGCCTATGGTTGGGTTTGGTTGTGATGTGCTCTGTGATAGGTTATCCCACTGATTGCTATTTATTTGGGCTCACACATGAATTGTAATCCCTTGCGCTAGGTATTGGGTAAGCAAATTAAAGTTAAGTATACGATATTATGAAAAAGCTAACCATGTAAAGGCAGGGGCTTTTGATGGGTATGCTTTGGTACAAAGCGAAAAGGACAGTGAGAGAAATATGAGAAATTAAATTAACATGATATTGATACCAAGAAAGCAAGATTAAATTCTGCCAATACTTGCTTATCTGAAATCAATATATTAAAATAGAGGAAAAATAAAATTGCCAGAATAAAAAGAAAAAGAAACAAAATAGCATCGTAAGAGGGAAAATTGGAATAGAAACAGACAGCAAATTGAAAGAAGCATAAACAGAGAAATAAAATCTGAATAGAATATTGAGGAGTAATGATGTCCTGGCAGTATTGGAAAGGGATGTTGGATATCAAGTCACACATTGCGCTTATTGATTTAGAATTGGATTTTGTTGCTAGTGTGTTTCCTTGCACGTTCACTATACATCTGTGCTTAGTGTAGGTTTATCTAAGGTGTGTGTCCTCTTAGTTCTTTAGCAGTTCAACAGATCAGCTGCACAATGCAATATCAGCCTCTGTTGTAACAGCACAAGCAAGTGTCATGTTGAGACAGAAGCTTCAGTTCAACTATGAATCTGTGCTGCTGAGAGCAAGTATTTCTTCTATAACAATAATGACATGTTTTTCAACAACAGTGCTGTGATAAGCTGCTCCAATTCCTGTGATGTCAAAGAGTCGTAATGGCACAGAAGGAGGCCATTCGGCCCATCAAGTCCATGCCGGCTCTCTGTAGAGCAATCCAGTCAGTCCCATTCCCCCACTCCTAGGACCCCAGCTGTTCACAATATATATTAATGATCTGGACGAGGGAATTGGATGTAATATCTCCAAATTTGCAGACGACACAAAGCTGGGTGGGAGGGTATGCTGTGAGGAGGATGTCGTGAAACTCCAGTACGATTTGGACAGGTTGGGTGATTGGGCAGAAACATGGCAAATGCACTATAATGTGGATAAATGTGAGGTTATCCACTTTGGTGGCAAAAACAGGAAGGCAGATTATTATTTGAATGGCAATAGATTGGGAGAAGGGGAAGTGCAAAGAGACCTGGGTGTTCTTGTGCACTAGTCGCTGAAGGTAAGCATGCAGATGCAGCAGGCGGTTAAGAAGGCAAATGGTATGTTGGCCTTCGTAGCAAGAGGGTTCGAGTACAAGAACAAGGATGTCTTGCTGCAGTTGTACAGGGCCTTGGTGAGACCGCACCTTGAGTATTGTGTGCAGTTTTGGTCGCCTTACCTGAGGAAGGACGTTCTTGCCATGGAAGGAGTGCAGCGAAGATTCACCAGGCTGATACCTGGGTTGGCAGGAATGACGTATGAGGAGAGATTGTGTCGATTGGGCTTATACTCACTGGAGTTTAGAAGATTGAGAGGGGATCTCATCGAAACCTATAAAATTCTGTCAGGCCTGGACAGACTAGATGCAGGAAGGATGTTTCTGATGGCCGGGGAGTCCAGAACCAGGGGTCATAGTCTAAGGATAAGGGGTAAGCCATTTAGGACTGAAATGAGGAGGAATTTCTTCACCCATAGAGTGGTGAACCTGTGGAATTCTCTGCCACAGAGGGCGGTGGAGGCCAGTTCATTAAATATATTCAAGAAAGAGTTGGATATATTTCTTAAGGCTAAAGGGATCAAGGGATATGGGGAGAAGGCAGGGACAGGGTACTGAATTTGGATGATCAGCCATGATCTCATTGAATGGCGGAGCAGGCTCGAAGGGCCGAATGGCCTACTCCTGCTCCTATCTTCTATGTTTCTATCCCCGTAGCCCTGCAAGTTTATATCCCTCAAGTGCCTATCCAGTCTCCCCTTGAAAACATTGAGTGTCTCCGCTTCCACCACTTCCGTCGGCAGCGAATTCCAGGTCCTCACCACTCGCTGCGTAAAAAAGTTTTTCTTGCATCCCCCCTGTATCTCTTGCTCAAAACCTTAAATCTGTGTCCCCTACTCCTTGTACCATCAACTAGTGGGAACAGCCTTTCCACGTCTAGCCTATCCAAACCCATCATAATCTTGCACACCTCTATCAAATCACCTCTCAACCTCCTCTGCTCTAATGAAAACAAATCGAGCTTCTCCAACCTCATAGAGTTATACAGCACAGAAAGAGGCCCTTCGGCCCATCGTGTCTGCGCCGTCCATCAATCCCTGTCCAGTCTAATCCCATTTTCCAGCATTTGGTCCATAGCCTTGTATGCAATGGCATTTCAAGTGCTCATCCAAATGCTTCTTGAATGTTATGAGGGTTCCTGCCTCTACCACCCTTTCAGGCAGTGAGTTCCAGATTCCAACCACCCTCTGGGTGAAAAAGTTCCTCCTCAAATCCCCTCTAAACCTCCTGCCCCTTACCTTGAATCTATGCCCCCTTGTTATTGACCCCCCTACTAAGGGGAAAAGTTCCTCTTTATCTACCCTATCTATGCCCCTCATCATTTTGTACACCTCAATCAGGTCCCCCCTCAGCCTTCTTTGCTCCAAGGAAAACAACCCCAGCCTGTTTAGTCTTTCTTCATAGCTGAGGCGCTCCATCCCAGGTAACATCCTGGTGAATTTTCTCTGCACCCTCTCCAAAGCAATCACATCCTTCCTATAGTGAGGCAACCAGAACTGCACATAGTACTCCAGCTGTGGCCTCACCAGCGTTTTGTACAGCTCCATCATAACCTCCCTGCTCTTATATTCTATGCCTCGGCTAATGAAGGCAAGTATCCCATATGCCTTTTTAACCACCTTATCTACCTGTTCCGCTGCCTTCAGGGATCTATGTACGTGTACACCAAGGTCCCTCTGACCCTCTGTACTTCCTAGGGTCCGACCACTCATTTTGTATTCCCTTGCCTTATTTGTCCGTCCAAAATGCATCACCTCGCACTTTTCAGGGTTAAATTCCATTTGCCACTTTTCCGCCCATCTGACCAACCCGTTTATATCGTCCTGTAGCCTGAGGCTTTCCTCCTCGCAATTTACCACCCCACCAATTTTCGTGTCATCTGCGAACTTACTGATCATACCTTTTACATTCTCATCCAAATCATTTATGTAGATCACAAACAGCAAGGGACCCAGCACCGATCCCTGAGGTACCCCACTGGACACAGGCTTCCAGTCACAAAAGCAACCTTCGACCATCACCCTCTGCCTCCTGCCACTCAGCCAGTTTAGGATCCAACGCGCCAAGGCACCCTGGATCCCATGGGCTCTTACCTTCTTGACCAGTCTCCTATGCGGGACTTTGTCAATAGCTTTACTGAAATCCATGTAAACCACATCCACAGCATTTCCCTCATCCACACACCTAGTCACCCCCTCGAAAAATTCAATCAGATTGGTCAGACATGATTTACCCTTGACAAAGCCATGCTGACTATCCCCGATTAATCCTTGCCTCTCCAAGTGGAGACTAATTTTGTCCCTCAGAATTTTTTCCAATAATTTCCCTACCACAGATGTTAGGCTCACCGGCCTGTAATTCCCTGGTTTATCCCTGCTACCCTTCTTGAATAATGGTACTATGTTAGCTGTTCTCCAGTCCTCTGGTACATCCCCTGTAGCCAGAGAGGTTCTGAAAATTTGTGTCAGAGCCCCTGCAATCTCCTCCTTTGCCTCACACAACAGCCTGGGATACATCTCGTCCGGGCCTGGGGATTTATCCACTTTTTGGCCTGCTAAAACCGCTAGTACCTCCTCCCTCTCGATGCTAATATGTTCAAGTATGTCACAGTCCCCTTGCCCGATTTCTATGTCTGCATCGTCTTTCTCCATAGTGAATACAGATGCAAAAAATTCATTTAAAACCCTGCCTACATCATCTGGCTCTACACACACATTGCCACTTTGGTCCCTAATGGGCCCTACCCTTTCCCTGGTTATCCTCTTGCCCTTAATATACTTATAAAACATCTTAGGATTTTCCTTTATTTTGCTCGCCAGTGTTATTTCATGGCCCCTCCTCGCCCTCCTAATTTCTTTTTTAAGTATGCCCTTGCACTTTTTATACTCCTCTAGGGCTTCTTCCATCTTTAGTCTTTTGTAACTGCCAAAAGCCCCCCTTTTATTTCTAATGCATTTTTGTATATCCTTTGTCATCCAAGGTTCCCTTTGCTTGTTGGTCCCACCCTTGACCTTTACAGGAACATGTTGGCGTTGTACTCTCTCTATTTCCCTTCTGAAAGTCTCCCACTGCTTTGATGTGGATTTTCCTATAAGTAGCTGCTCCCAGTCCACTTTGGCCAGATCCTGCCTTATCATATTAAAATCGGCCTTCCCCCAATTTAGAACCCTTATTTCCGGGCCGTCTTTGTCTTTTTCCATGACCACCTTAAATCTCACCGAATTATGGTCACTGTCGCCAAAATGCTCTCCTACTGACACTTCCACCACTTGCCCGGCTACATTCCCTAGAATTAGGTCCAGTACCGCCCCCTCTCTTGTAGGACTTTCTACATGTTGGCTCAAAAAGCTCTCCTGGATGCACTTTAAGAATTCTGCACCCTCTAAGCCTTTCACACTCTGACTATCCCAATTAATATTGGGGAAGTTGAAATCCCCCACTATTATTACCCTATTATTTTCGCACTTCTCTGAGATTTGCCTACATATCTGTTCCTCTATCTCCCCCTGACTGTTTGGGGGCCTATAGTACACTCCCAGCAAAGTGCTTGCCCCCTTTTTGTTTTTAAGTTCTACCCATATGGCCTCATTAGAGGAACCCGCTAATATATCATCCCTCCTTACAGCAGTAATTGACTCCTTAATTAATATTGCAACACCCCCTCCCCTTTTACACCCCCCTCTGTCTCGCCTGAAGATTCTATACCCCGGAATACTGAGCTGCCAGTCCTGACCCTCCCTCAACCATGTCTCCGTGATAGCAACAATATCGTACTCCCATGTGTTCAACAACAACTTCAGTTCATCCACCTTATTTGCAAGACTCCTTGCATTAAAATAAATGCCTTCCAGCCTTGCCATATTCCCTTTTTCCTTCACATATTTGCTCTGCCTTCCCAGCTGACTTGTTTTTTCCTCCGTATTTGGCTGTAAATCACCCCCTACTATAGTTCCACTCTGTATCCCATCCCCCTGCCAAGTTAGTTAAACCCCCCCCCCCAGCAGTGCTAGCATACCTCCCCGCAAGGATATTGGTCCCCCTTTGGTTCAGGTGTAAACCGTCTGACTTGTACAAGTCCCACCTTTCCCAGAAGCAGACCCAGTGATCCAGGAAACTAAAGCCCTCCCTCCAACCTGTCCTTGTAGCTAAGCTCCCCCATCCCCGGAACCATTCTGGTAAATCTCCTCTGCACCCTCTCAAGGGCCTTCACATCCTTCTTAAATTATGGTGACAAGAACTGGACGCAATACTCCAGTTGTGGCCAAAACCAGCTGTTTGTGCCACTGACCCACCTATTCCATGAGCCTCAATTTTGTTAACCAGCCTTCTGTGTGGTACTTTGTCAAACGCCTTCCTAAAATCCATGTAGACAACATCCATTGCATTCCTTTCATCAATCCTCCGTTATTTCATCAAAAAATTCAATTAGATTAGTCAAACATGATCTGCCTTTTACAAATCCGTGTTGACTCTCATTAGTTTTAACCTCTCCAAGTGCCTGTTAATTTTTTCCTTGATTATTGTTTCTAAAACTTTACCCATCATTGATGTTAAACTGACCGGCCTGTAGTTACTAGGATTGTCCTTGCACCCTTTCTTGAACAATGGTGTCACATTTGCCACTTTCCAATCCTCGGGCACCTCCCCCGCATCTAGGGAAGATTGGAAAATTATGGCAAGCACTTCCGCTATCTCCTCCCCCAATTCCCTTAGAAGCCTGGGATGCAAGCCAGCTGGACCAGGCGACTTATCCGCTCTAAGCATACCCAGCCTTTCTAGTACATCCTGTCTATCAATTTTCACCCCTTCCATTGCTTCTACCTTTGCCACTTGTACTGTTTGTCAGCATCCACCTCCTTAGTGAACACCGATACAAAGTACTCATTGAGTATTCTAGCCTTGCCCTGTGCCTCTAAGCATATATCACTTCTTTGTCCCTAATATTGCCCCACCCTGCCTCTTACTACCCGCTTACTATTTACATGCCGGTGAAGATTTTGGGGTTCCCTTTTATGTTAACCGCTATTCTACTCCCATATTCTCTCTTTGCCAATCTTATTTTCATCTTCACTTGCCAATCTTATTTTCATCTTCACTTCCCCTCTCAACTTATTGTATTTGGTCTGGTTCTCCCTTCAAGAATTCACCCTTCATGCATCATACACCCTCTTTTTTTTGTTTCATCATCTTCTCTATCTCCTTTGTCATCCAATGAGCCCTTGGTTTGGTTCCCTTACCCTTCCCTCTTGTTGGAATGTACCTAGCCTGTACTTGGAACATCTCTTCTTTAAAGAACACCCATTGTTCTGTTACAGTTTTTCCTGTCAGTCTTTGGTTCCATTTTACCCTGGCTAGATTCTTTTGCATCCCATTGAAGTTAGCCCTATTCCAGTTTAGAAGTTCCACCCTAGATTGTTCCTTGTTGCTCTCCATTGCTAATCTAAATCTTATGATACAATGATCACTCGTACCCAAGTGTTCTCCCACAGACACTTGGTCGACCTGGCCCACCTCATTCCCTAGCACCAAATCCAGCAATGCCTCCTTCCTAGTTGGGCCAAGAACATATTGGTCAAGGAAATTCTCCTGAACACATTTCAGAAATTCCTCCCCCTCCTTTCCCTTTACCCTAGCATTATCCCAATCAATATTTGGGTAATTAAAGTCCCCCAATATCACCACTCTATAGCTCTTGCATATCTCTGTGATTTCCCTGTAGATTTGCTCCTCTACCTCCCTCTCACTATTTGGAGGCCAAGAGACTACCCCCAATAGCGTGATCATACCCTTTTTACTCTTCAACTCTAACCAAATGGATTCTGTCCTTGTCCGCTCAAGAACATCCTCTCTTTCCAACACTACAATGTCTTCCTTAATCAGCACTGCCACCCCACCTCCCTTTATTCCTTCCCTATCTTTTCTGAACACCTTGTACCCTTGAATATTAAGTGCCCAGTCCTCACCGTTTTCAAGCCACTTTTCCATTATTGCCACAACATGTCACTGTTTGAGTCAGCCAAGGAGGCTATATATTCTGTCCTAATATTATGGGGTTTTGAATAATTTACTGTTTTGCATTTTGAAATCATTTCTGTTTCAAACTTCTGTTCCAATATGTTTGTTAATGGGTTGTCTTTTTGGTGTGGGGTGGAGTAGTCACTATGCTCAATCCTACATTACAACAGTGACTACACTTCATAAAATGTACTTCATTAGCTGTAAAGCGCTTTGGGATGCCCGGTGGTCGTGAAAGGTGCTATATAAATGCAAGTCTTTTTTCTTTTCTATTACATTCATAGTTCAAAGTATACTTTCTGTTCTGCTTTGTTAATTCTGCTTTTAGCACTGACTCACGTTTCCCTTGCTTAGTTCAAATGCCAGCTGATAACTGGGAGATTTGGTGATAGATTTTAATGTATTCCACCTAAATTATTTCTTTCAAGTTTACTTTTATAAAAATCCCAATAAATTATGCCAAGAAATTTACATTGGCCCAGAAATTCGGGTCGGAGGCTATCCCGCGGGTGCAAGCCTCCGACCTGCACTTACCTAGCGCACCAGCTGTTGTGCTGTGGGCCTGTGTGGGATTCCGATCCTGGGCCTCCTCCAACTGCCGGTGCGCAGTGCTTGCGTATCCCAGGGGCGCAGTTAGTTCACAGCTTCCCCTGGGATCACGTGGGCCCTGGAGAGCCAATGGTAGATTGGGAGAAGGGAAAGTGCAACGAGACCTGGGTGTCTTTGTGCACCAGTCGCTGAAGGTAAGCATGCAGGTGCAGCAGGCAGTTAAGAAGGCAAATGGTATGTTGGCCTTCGTAGTGAGAGGGTTCGAGTACGGGAACAAGAATGTCTTGCTGCAGTTGTACAGGGCCTTGGTGAGACCACACCTTGAGTATTGTGTGCAGTTTTGGTCGACTTATCTGAGGAAGGATGTTCTTGCCATGGAGGGAGTGCAGCGAAGAGTCACCAGACTGATTCCTGGGATGGCAGGAATGACGTATGAGGAGAGATTGGGTCGATTGAGCTTATACTCGCTGGAGTTTAGAAGGAGGAGAGGGGATCTCATTGAAACTTATAAAATTCTAACAGGACTAGACAGACTAGATGCAGGAATGATGTTCCTGATGGCGGGGGAGTCCAGAACCAGGGGTCACAGTCTAAGGATAAGGGGTAAGCCAACAGAAATGAGGAGGAATTCCTTCACCCAGAGAGTGGTGAACCTGTGGAATTCTCTACCACAGAAGGCAGTTGAGGCCAATTCATTAAATATATTCAAGAAGGAGTTAGATATATTTCTAGGGCTAAAGGGATCAAGGGATATGGGGAGAAGGAAGGGACAGGGTACTGAACTTGGATGATCAGCCATGATCTCATTGAATGGCAGAGCAGGCTCAAGGGGCTGAATGGCCTACTCCTGCTCCTATCTTCTATGTTTCTATGAAATGCCCATTCATAAAATTGACAGGAAGAGCTGTCAAAACTATAAATACTATAAGCCCCAAAAATAACTAAAACTTACCTTTCTTTAAAGTATTTAAAAATAATAAACCTGTGGAAAAAATGTTTTAATTTTAATTAATTCACCACTTACCTTGTTAAAAGCAGGCCTTGCGCCTGCTTTTTAAAAGTGTAACTGCTGGAGACTTACCCTCTCGGAGAAACCTGGAAAAGAAACATAAGTTCCAGGCGTACGCGCTGCCTCTCCGGCGTACGTGTTCGACCGCTGAACCCCTTCCTTTAAGGGAACGGAAGTTCCGGTTTCCCGCGCATGCACGAAACTGGCACTTTCGTTGGGCCTACAGGTGAGTACCCAGTGCGTACTCACCCGTGGAGACCCAAATTTCTGGGCCATTATGTTTATTATAGCTATTTTAGTGAAAATCACATCACACAGATCTACATTCAGGCAGTTTTCTGGGTTTTGGGTGTGTGTAACTAACTTGTGCAGTGTAGTACAGCAAGTTCAATTTCAGTCATTTTGGCCTCCTCCAGATGTTACCATAGCTCTTTGCAAGATTCCTCATCCCATTCCCTTTATTTGGAATCTGTCTAGCCTGTCTTTTTGGCCTACCCCTTTCAAAATGGATTGCAGTGGTCAGCTATTTCTGCATTGAGATGAATATTGTAGGGGTGCTGTGTTTTGCAACATTCTTGGTATGAGATTGAGAAATCTCACCTCTGCAACTCAAATTCCTGGACACTATGCTCATGAGATCTTGAGACTTTTGCCAGTTTCATCGGGCTGCATTTTTCTGAATTATTTGACTTACCAGAACAGTATTACTTTGCTGTATACTAAGTAAAATGTCTTTTGCTATGATAGCACTGTTTTCCGTTGCTTTTCTTTTGTAAGTTAGAACAGGAGTTCTCCAGGAATATGTTCAGCATTGGCTGGGTCTCCACACAGAAAAGTTTAAAAACCACTGTTCCTCAAGTCTCTTGCTTTTAAAGCAGATTACCATTGCAAATGTAGGAGTGATGAATTGATTATTTTTTTTACTCATATGTCATTGGACCAAAAGTGTGTAATGACTCCATAGAAGCCTCATTTATGTTCATTTTTAGTCTTAAATGCATTAGTAAAATATATTTTACATTGCACATTCCTTACTGCAAGATTAATGAAAGCTGAAACTTAACCCTATTT
Organism: Somniosus microcephalus; assembly: GCF_052327205.1. Classification (NCBI taxonomy): domain Eukaryota; kingdom Metazoa; phylum Chordata; class Chondrichthyes; order Squaliformes; family Somniosidae; genus Somniosus; species Somniosus microcephalus. The sequence continues at coordinate 164,609,440 of NC_140987.1, forward strand.
CTTTTCAGCTATCTCAAATTTCAGGTCAGTGTGTCTCTATTTTTAAGTACATTTTTATCCCAGCAGTGTGAGGATTTAATCAAAGTATATCGAGACCACCTGTATTAATGATGTAAGTGAACTGTGACTATTTTGGGGTGGGGAGTGGTCCAATCCAAAAAGTTTTGAGATTGGACAGAAATAGGGACTACCAATTTTTTTTTAAATATCTCAAAGCTACTGTTCTCAGAGTGCTGTTAAAAGTTCCTGCTGAGCTTAAAGGAATCCCTCCAGTTTTGATGATGTTTGTTGAGAGTTCAGTTGTGCTGTTTAGTTAAATGAAGACGAGAAAAGCTTCACAATTCGCAACAGCCAGCTCAATTAATTGAATATAGAAACATAGAAGATAGGAGCAAGAGTAGGCCATTCGGCCCCTCGAGCCTGCTCCGCCATTCAATGCGATCATGGCTGATCATCCAAATTCAGTACCCTGTTCCTGCTTTCTCCCCATACCCCTTGATCCCTTTAGCCTTAAGAAATATATCCAACTCCTCCTTGAATATATTTAATGAACTGACCTCCACCGCCTTCTGTGGTAGAGAGTTCCACAGGTTCACCACTCTCTGGGTGAAGAAATTCCTCCTCATTTCTGTCCTAAATGGCCTACCCTTTATCCTTAGACTGTGTCCCCTGGTTCTGGACTCCCCGACCATCAGGAACATCCTTCCTGCATCTAGTCTGTCCAGTCCTGTCAGAATTTTATAAGTTTCAATGCGATCCCCTCTCATTCTTCTAAACTCCAGTGAGTACAAGCCCAATCGACCCAATCTCTCCTCATACGTCATTCCTGCCATCCCAGGTATCAGCCTGGTGAATCTTCGCTGAACTCCTTCCATGGCAAGAACATCCTTCCTCCGATAAGGCGACCAAAACTGCACACAATACTCAAGGTGTGGTCTCACCAAGGCCCTGTACAACTGCAGCAAGACATCCTTGTTCCTGTACTCAAACCCTCTCACTACGAAGGCCAACATACCATTTGCCTTCTGAACCGCCTGCTGCACCTGCATGCTTACCTTCAGCGACTGGTGCACAAGGACACCCAGATCTCGTTGCACTTCCCCTTCTCCCAATCTATTGCCATTTAGATAATAATCTGTCTTCCTGTTTTGCCACCAAAGTGGATAACCTCACATTTATCCACGTTATATTGCATCTGCCATGTTTCTGCCCAATCACCCAACATGTCCAAATCATCCTGGAGTTTCTCGACATCCTCCTCGCAGCACACATGTCCAGCCAGCTTTGTGTCATCTGCAAATTTGGAGATATTACATCTAGTTCCCTTGTCTAGATCATTAATATATATTGTGAATAGCTGGGGTCCAAGGACCGATCCCTGCGGTACCCCACTAGTCACTGCCTGCCACTCGGAAAAAGACCCGTTTATTCCAACTCTTTGCTTTCTATCTGCCAAGCAGTTCTCTATCCAAGTCAATACCTTGCCCCCAATCCCATGTGCCTTAACTTTACACGCTAATCTCTTATGCGGGACCTTATCGAAAGCCTTCTGAAAGTCCAGATACACCACATCCACTGGTTCTCCCTTATCTGTTTTACCAGTTACATCTTCAAAAAATTCCAGTAGACTAGTCCAGCACGATTTACCTTTTGTGAATCCATGTTGACTTTGGCTGATCCTGTCACTGTTTTCCAAGTGCTCTGCTATTACATCTTTTATAATGGACTCTAGCATTTCCCCCACTACCGATGTCAGAATTCCCCGTTTTCTCTCTACCACCTTTTTTGAATAGTTGGGTAACATTAGCTACCCTCCAATCCATGGGTACTGTTCCAGATTCCATCGAATGTTGGAAGATGATCAGCAATGCATCTACTATTTCTAGGGCCACTTCCTTAAGTACCCTAGGATGTAGATTATCAGACCCTGGGGATTTATCGGCCTTCAATCCCATCAATTTCCCTAACACCATTTCCCTACAAATACTGATTTCTTTTAGTTCCTCCCTTTCATCAGACCCTATGTTCCCCGGCATCTCTGGGAGGTTATTTGTGTCCTCCTTTGTGAAGACAGAACCAAAATATGTATTTAGTTGGTCTGCCATTTCTTTATTCCCCATTATAAATTCCCCTGATTCTGACTGCAAGGGACCTACACTTGACTTCTCCAGTCTTTTTCTCTTCATATATCTATAAAAGGTTTTACAGTCAGTTTTTATGTTCCCTGCAAGCTTACTCTCATATTCTATTTTCCCCTTCTTAATTAATCCCTTTGTCCTCCTTTGTTGAATCCTAAACTGCTCCCAATCCTCAGGATTACTGCTTTTTCTGGCCAATTTATATGTCCTCTCCTTGGATCTTATGCTATTCCTAATTTCCCTTGTTAGCCACGGTTGAGTCACCTTTTTTGTTTTATTTTTATGCCAAACAGGGATGAACAAATTCTGTAGCTCATCCATGCGCTCTTTGAATGTTTGCCATTGCTTATCCACTGTCAACCCTTTGAGTGACGTTCCCTAATCAGTCCTACCCAACTCGCGCCTCAGACCATCGTAGTTTCCTTTATTTAAATTTAGGACCCTAGTCTCTGAGTCAACTACTTCATTCTCCATCTTAATGAAGAATTCGATCATATTATGATCGCTCCGACCCAAGGGGCCTCGTACAACAAGATTGCTAATTAATCCTCTCTTGTTACATAATATAAATGACTACGCAATAAAGAACTTAAGTGAACAAGAAGCTGCGTGCGTTAATTAACAAATGGGCTTGTTCTCAAGACAGCCAAAGCAGGCATAATATAGTGCAGTGCATATTTAATCTAAGCATTCCAGTCCCCTTCTGCTTTAATAATAAAACACATGCAAATATATTTCATTCATCTTTCCCCTTTTCCTTCCTTGTAAAATCAGTGCTTACCTTGAGTAAAGTTTCACAAATGGAGGCAGCCGTCTGGTACCTTATTTCAGTGGCATTCTGCATGTACGGCTCCAGACAGTGAGTAATGTCAGACGAGTTGACCTAATCATGTCACCTGCACATTTTGAAGCATGGGTCATTGGGTAGTGATCAGTCGTCTGAATTCTGGATGAATTTTACCCCCTCATGAAACTAGGGCAATGAAGCTAATTGAAGTGACTCTACTCCAGCCTGAGATCAGCTAATAGTACAGATCATGGATCAAATCAGACTTTCCAAGTCTGTATGGCTCAGTAGCACATCACATAGTATGTTTATGTACCAAGCTATTGAGAGAGACCAGTATATTTGTTGGAACAATTTCTGTTTCTATTGCACATATGTAAATAATAGAAATAAAACATTTTTTAAAATATATATATACCTATGAAGTAGATCACGTTCTCACAAACAAATATTTCCGTTATGTTGTGGACTCTAATACAGTGGCCCAGAGTTTGTTGGAGCGGAGTGTCTCGCAGCGTGCGCCATGAGTTGGATTTTTTTCCTCCCACTTCAACTCAAATTATTTTTGCGCTACAAATTGCTGGAAGTGTGAGTTGATAACGGCGCGGCAATCAATGGGACATCTAGGTTCTTGATGGAACGATGGGGCCAGCAGTCTATCTCCTTAACCAAAGAAATGTAAGGATAGAGAAAGAAATTGTGCGAACGATGGAGGAGGAAATAGGGTGAATTAGAGCTAAATTAAATACAGAGAGAAATAGAGAGGGAAAGAAAGATTGGATTAAGAGAGGAAAGAAAAACACAGGAAAAGTAAGATAAAAGATGTAAAAAAAAAAATTTAACTCTCAGAACAATTTACCACCTGCAGCAATGAGACTCCACAGTTTCACTTGTTCCTATTCTGGGTCTCCGAAGTTGAGTAGCATGTCGGGACCATTAATCACCCCACTAACGGGGTCCTTGCGCTGTGAAATAACATCCCTAACTGTCTGTGGTGAGTTTAATTCATATTTATGGTGCAAATGCAGAAATTTCTTGTCACTTGTGGGGAGTTTGACGGCGAGCTCCAGTTTTTAAGAGGCTAAAGGCGGAGTAACGTAAATCGTCTAGTAATTTGTGGCGATTCGCAACTCGTAACGTATCTCTTCGTCACAAATTGCTGGGTTTTTTAGCGACTAACTGTGGGTGCCGTGAACTCGCCATTATTTTCCCAGCAAATTCTGGGCTATTATTTTATATATGCTATGTTGAATTTTGACAATTTACTCCGTACGGGTATGAGAGAGCATGCTTAGTGTTGTGGACAGCTACTCCATAGTGTCGTACAATGTTGAATCGGTTGAGTTGGTAAAGGGAAATATTCACTCTTGTTTTGAGATGTAGTTGGACTGGTTTTAGGAAGGCTGAAGGCAGAGTTCAAGGTTTTCTGATCTGGTTCCAGGAAAGCTTTGGATTGCTTGTGTTTTTTGGTTGTGAAATAGCAGCAGGTTAGGTGGAGATTGGGAGCAGAGAAGGAACAGTCTAGTTTCTAAACTGTAATCCTGGACTCTAGGTAGTTTGGAAGGCCATCTGAATTCTGTCTTTGACTTACTAGCATGTCTTTTCTGTTTCTTTATACTAATATTTTCTGAAATGTTCTCCTTTGGATAGCTGACATTTTCTTGTGTCAAAATAGGAAGTGTCCAGGAGTGTGTCAATATTTACAGGTGATTCCCCACAAAGAAAAATTTGAAAAACACCAACATGGAATTATTCAAGGTCCCATTTGTTACTGAATTGAAGCTGTAATAAAGCTTCTGTTGAAATTTGATGAGGCTGAGAGGTTGTGGGTTCAAGCCAGGGATTTGAACACATAGTAGACTGAGGGAATGATGCATTGTTGGAGGTACCGTCTTTCAGATGTGACATTAATCCAAAGCTCCATCGGCCTCTTCATATGGACATAAAAGACCTGTGGCATTATTCAAAGAAGTGCAGAGGACTCTCGCGGTGTCCTACCAACGTTCATCCCTCAACCAACACCACCAAAACGGATTAACTGGTTATTTGTCTCGTCGTTGTTTGTGGAGCCGTACTGTGAGCAAATTGGCACTTTCGACTATAAAACAACAACTGCGCTTCAAGACTAATTCATTGACTGTGAATGAGCATTGGGACATCCTGAGGATGTGAAAATCACCTTGTAAATGAAAGATCTTTTAATGTTTAATGGCTTGGATGGTGGAGGGATGGCAGAAAGCACTATGCTACTACAAGGAAGTATATCCCACAAAAAAATTACCAAGTGGTCATACTATGGCAATCTACTATGAGCATTTATAATGCAGCTGGGGACCAACCAACCATACAGAAAGGAGCTAATGAAGAATGGGATGTGAGACAGGATCTATTGCAGAGTGCACAATTTAACTAATCTGATGTAGGTATTCTACTTTGACAGTCCCCATTTTTCAGCCAATGTATTGTGGAAAGCTTATTTATTTAGACAAAAGTACAGCATGTTTCCCATTGAAAGAATGGGCTCAATTTTAACTCTGCTGTCAGGTGGGCTTTGAGGCATGTGGGGGGTTAAAATCGCAAAACCTGGGGGTCGGGGACCCCCCCCGCCTGGTTCCCGACACCTAGCCATTTTAACCCAGGCGTGTCTGATGGTCCTGAATCAGTCCCGCCTGCAACAGGCGGGACTGTTCTTTAAGGCCCTTAAACAGCACTACTTGGCCTTTATAATCCCATTTTAACAGGCCTTTGCCTGTTTAACCCTTTTCCCACATAAAACACGCCTGGTGGGGATCACGCCTGTGAAACCTGGCGTGAGCACTATTGGCTTGCTGACTATCAGCTGCAGGTCAACCATTAAAGAGGAGATTTGATCAGTCATCATTTGCAAGTGGCAGGACTTTGTTGTCTCAAGCCTGGGGCAACTTTTACTAAGCTTAACCACGCCTGTGGAAGGTTGGAGCCTCACACACTTCTCCAGTGTGACCTCCTGCGAAACCCCTCTCGCAACCCTCACTCAGCGCTTCCTTAACTGAGGCATCTATCAGAAGCATGGGAGGCCTTTTTTTCCTTCCCTTCTTGGCATTAGAGGACCTCCAGCACCAGGCGCGGCAGCAGCAGGAGCGACAGGCTGCTGCTCACCCACCTGAGGCAGCACAGGCCAGAAGGGGCCAGCGCATGGAAGCCCGTCGGCGCAGGAGATACCCCCCAAACAGGGTCTACAGACACGGGGTCAGCTACCTCAACATGACTGAGCAGCAGTGCCAAAGGCGGCTCCGACTTTTGCGACAGATAGTGACTGACATCTGCGCAATGATATAGCAAGACCTGCTGCCCAGAGGACCAAGTGGACACTCCTTACCGGTGACCACGGAGGCAGCAATCATTTCCACGTAGGTAGCCATCCTTTCCATGGTGATGCGTTCATGCGCCAATGACTCCACAAAGGCTCTGCTCATGTTCGCTATGGACACCTCCATTTGCTCCACACTCGCAGCGACCCTGGAGACAAAACCTGCCAGAGACTCCTGCATCTGTGCATGGAGTTCAATCACCGCTGATCTTACGGATAGACCCAGAGGCAGAGGGTTGACATGCAGCTGAGCCGAGCTGGCAGAGTCCTGCACCCTCCGACGAGGACTCTCCACTGCTGTCCCTGTCTCCACAATCTGCTGATGCTCACTTGTGAGCTGTGATACACCAGGTGACAACTCTACTCTATGTCCCGAAGGTCCCATCGATGTGAGTTTCTGCGCTGGTGCTGGGTGCGCTTATTGCTGATGACGCTGCGCCCTCAGAGGTTGCAGATTCCTCTGAGGAGTCTGGCTGCTCAGGCTCTTCCTCCTGCACAGTGGGGATGGGGGCTCTCGATGGTCCTGTGGGGGAGTCAAGGAAAAAGTTAGAGATGTGATGCCAAGGTTACATGCACATTGCATTTTGCAGATGATCATAAGTCCATATGATGTAGCTTCAGAATCACTATCAGCGACTCATGCAATGCCAATGAGAGAGATGGAAAACTATTCTGTCACCAGCTTGTGGGGATGCACCTGTCTGTCCTTCCCCAACTTCCGTATCTCTGTCAGCCCTGACAATCTCCAGGACGGCTTCCTCCCAGGGGGTGAGCTGGGCTAAAGAGGGTGGCCCTCCTCCTGTCCTGGCTCGCTCTCTCCTGTTGTGAGCTCTCTTTTCCTGCAATGAGGGAGACAAGTGGAGGTTGAGTGAGAATGAAGGAGTGAGTGCAGAGATTGCATAGCATAGATACTTAGAAGGAGACAAAGATGGAGTGAGGTTGCAAGATCAAGGGCCCTCCCTGTGTGTTGTCAGTTGTGTTCAAAGCATCAGAGTGTGAGCGCTGCATGGTGGAATAGTTAGGTGAATGTGAGCATAGAGAGAGAGGGAATGGCTAAGGGTGCATGGATGTGAGTGCCTAGTGGGATGTGGAGGAAGAGATTGCTAAAGCTGAGTGCTGGTGAGGAAAGGCAATGGGGATCAGATTGAGGGTGATGGAAACTTCATACTTACTTTTCCAGTGCGATGAAGGTCATGGAAACTTTTCCTGCACTGCATCCAGGTGCGCCGTGTGAGCCCCAAGGAGTGGACTTCCCCAGCCACCTGTAACCACACAGCCTTGGTCTGACTGGGAGGCCGCTTCCTCCCTGAAGAAGGGAACAGGACCTCCCTGTGGGCCCTAGCACCATCCAGCAATGCCTGGAGTGAAGCCTCATCAAATTTTGGGGCAGCTCTTGCCCTCCCGCTGGCCATTGCTCCTGCAGGCTCCTGTGCCATCTTAATGGTAAAGTTTGGAAGCCTGCAGAAGATGCAAGGCTTGCTGTGGACCTTAAAAGCAGTAGCAATGATGACGTCATATTCTGCGACTTTCTGACTGGAAATACTCAATTGCCAAGGATTCCCACACGTTGGAAATCAATTGGCCAATTGAGTTAAAATTGCATCAATCTCACAGACCCATTTAGATTCGTGTGGGAATCACTAAATTCGGGGAACCCGACAATTCCCCGCACCCGAGTTAAAATTGACCCCAATGAGTCCACATTATTCTAATGGTTAGTTCTTTGGCTTCAGTTAAGAGGTAAGCATGAGGGCACTTATAACACAGTAGGCAGAAGATCAAATTGTAGTCCTAATATTAGATGATCATCAGACAGAATTTGACTTATGTAATCAGGTGCCAAAATAAATGTTATATTGGTGATTCCCACAAGGTTTTAAAAGCGGAGCCAGTTCTTCCATGGGTTCAACAGAATGTCATTGAAACCCACAGTTCCCCTGTGAGTGAGATGTATTTAACTGGGCAGCTAATGAGTATTTCCTAAAAAAAAAAATATAAAGGAGCTGTAGATTGTTTCAACACACTAACATGTAAGACTGTGACGTACATGCTTAACCAGGAAGCATTACCCTTTGTGAGATATAATTTACCTGAATACTTAATTATCCGTAATTAATCTTCTGTGACATTGCTCATGGATGAGAAGAAAAAAAACTTGTGCTTTGGTGCCTCTAACTGCATTTCTGCTTGTTTCGTACTTCAATTCTTTGTGCCTCCTTTCTCTCCTTGTTTGTCTTCATCTTTCACTGTATGGCTCTTTTTCTCATTGGCTTCAATCATAGACTCTTTCTCCCTCTTTATGTAAGCCCCTCCCCCCTCTTCTGTGAATGTCTCTTTCAACCGCTCCCACAATTTCTGTCCTTTTACACATGGAAGTTACAACACGGAAACGGACCATTCGGCCTGTGTCTGGGTTTGCACACCACACATACAAATAGTTCGAATCATATTTACCCATTCTGTTCCCATTACCCTTCAACCCCTTTTCCTTCATCCACCTATCCAATCTAATTTTGAATGTTTACTTAGTTTCTCCCTCAACCACTAATCCTGGAATGAATTCCACAGCCTCAACTGTCTGTGTAAAGAGGATTTGTGGGCTGTATTTGACTCCAGTTCAGCTCTCGGACTATTCTGCACTGTTGGCCCGCATTTAAATAGATAAAACCACAGAGCAACTGAGGATGTGACCAGCCTTAAAGGGGCAGGTCTTCATCAGGTCTACATTGGGAAAGAGTATTTTAAACAGAAACTATTCCCACCAGACTCTCCTTCCCCCTTAAGAGGTCAAACATCAGCAATTCTATTTTAAGCTCTTTGCCTCTGTTTTTTCTGGTCAGTTTGCCCACTAATCTTACTGTGGGTGAGCAAAATGGGCTATGTTCACACAAAAATGGACAGAAACCTAGAATAGACTCCTCTGCACAAAGTGAAATGCCATAATCCAACTGGCAATGAAAATGAAATTGGACTTAAGTCAAAGTAAACAAATGGACCTAATAAACAGACGGATCACAGAACACCAATAAAAATCTCCAGAATTTCAAAAATTCAGTATGACTTAATTCAGTCACTATAAATTAATGGCTCTGCTTACATCTCAGCAACATGCTGCTAAAATGTGCATGAAAGTCAGTTAGTATGATTTCCGTGACTATTCTCTTCCCCTCTACTCCAGTGAAGTCACATAACCCCACTGATGCACTATCAACAACACCAAAGACTACGAGTTGAACTTATACGAAGTAGGCTTTTATTGACTAAGAACTGGAGCATGCCTCTGCTAGTGGATCCATCCTAAGAGCTCCCGGGGGAAGGGTGGTGAGTCACCTTTATACCCGGGCTTAGGGGTGGAGCCAGGGGCGGAGACATGCCCGGACCTGTACAGAGTTAACAGTGGTTTATCACATTCACCCCTCGTTTAAAAAAGAGTCCGGCGGGGTGAAGTGTTTCAAAAGTTCGTATACGAAAGTCTCTCCGGGGGTCTTGTCTGCCGTAATGATCTTCGCGGTGCCGGTTGTGGCGGTTCTTTGCCCGCGGCCGCTTCTCGCGTGGGACGGAGCACTGGCGTGTCGTCCTCTCGGGGTAGGGATGGCACCGGCATGTCGTCAGTTCGTGGTAGACACCCCGGTGGTGCGTCGTGGGTAGTGGTGGTGGGTGGAGGTAGTGGATGGCGATCGATGGTGTTTCGGGTGGTACCTGAGGGTGCGAGGTCTCGAATTGAGACTGTGTCCTCCCGCCCGTCAGGATACGCCACGTAGGCGTACTGTGGGTTCCGTCTTATGGCTCCTCACGTGTTTCCTGAGCAGGACGGGTCCCGAAGACGTCAGCCATGGCGGCAGTGATGTCCCCGAGGTGGATTTCCTGGGGAAGACGGACATCTTCTTGTGAGGGGTGGCATTTGTGGCAGTACGTAGCAGTGATCGTATGGAGTGGAGCGCATCGGGGAGGACATCTTGCCAGCCGGAGATTGGGAGGCCCTTGGATTTTAGGGCGAGCATGGCAGTCTTCCACACCGTTGCGTTCTCCCTCTCTACCTGTCCGTTACCCCGGGGGTTGTAGCTGGTAGTCCTGCTCGTGGCTATGCCCTTCTCGAGCAGGTACTGGCGCAGCTCGTCGCTCATGAACGACGAGCCCCTGTCGCTGTGGATGTAATTGGGGAAGCCAAATATGGCGAACAGGTCGTTGAGGCACCTGATGACTGTGGCGCTGGTCATGTCCGGGCAGGGGATGGCGAAGGGGAAACTGGAGTACTCGTCAATAATATTGAGGAAGTACGTGTTGCGGTCAGAGGAGGGAAGGGGCCCCTTGAAATCGACGCTGAGACGTTCGAAGGGGCGGGTGGCTTTAATCAGGTGTGCCCTGTCTGGCCTATAAAAATGCGGTTTGCATTCGGCGCAGACCTGGCAGTTCCTGGTCATGGTCCTGACCTCCTCGATGGAGTAAGGCAGGTTGCGAGCTTTAATAAAATGGAAGAACCTGGTGACCCCCGGGTGGCAGAGATCATTGTGGAGGGTCCGTAGCCTATCGACTTGTGCGTTGGCACATGTCCCACGGGATAGGGCGTCTGGGGGCTCATTAAGTTTCCCGGGCCGGTATAAGATATCGTAGTTGTAGGTGGATAACTCGATCCTCCACCGCAATATCTTATCATTTTTGATTTTCCCCCTTTGTCTGTTGTTAAACATAAATGCCACTGACCGTTGGTCAGTGAGCAGGGTGAAACGTTTACCGGCCAGGTAATGCCTCCAGTGCCATACAGCCTCCACTATCGCCTGGGCCTCCTTCTCGACTGAGGAGTGTCGAATTTCGGGGCCCTGGAGGGTCCGTGAAAAGAAGGCCACGGGTCTCCCCGCCTGGTTAAGGGTTGCGGCTAGGGCGAAGTCGGATGCATCGCTCTCCACTTGGAAAGGGATGGACTCATCCACTGCGTGCATTGTGGCCTTCGCAATGTCCTCTTTTATGAGGGTGAAGGCCGCACGGGCCTCTGCCGTCAGGGGGAAGGAGATTGACTTGATGAGGGGCCGGGCTTTGTCCGCATAGTTGGGCACCCACTGGGCGTAGTAAGAGAAGAACCCTAGGCATCTCTTCAGGGCTTTTAGGCAGTGGGGAAGGGGTAGTTCCAGGAGGGGGCGCATTCGGTCGGGGTCGGGGCCGATGACTCCGTTTTCCACCACGCAGCCAAGAATAGCGAGGCGCGTGGTGCGGAACATACATTTTTCTCTGTTGTATGTCAGATTCAGCCGTTGGGCCGTACGGAGGAATTTTTCTAGGTTGGCGTCGTGGTCATGCCGATCATGGCCGCAGATGGTGACGTTGTCTAGATAGGGGAAGGTGGCCTGCAGCGCGTTCTGGTCAACCATCCGGTCCATCTCCCTTTGGAAGACCGAGACCCCGTTGGTGACGCCGAAGGGGACTCGGAGGAAGTGGTAGAGGCGACCGTCGGCCTCGAAGGCCGTGTACTGGCGGTCCTCAGGCCTGATGGGGAGCTGGTGGTATGCCGACTTCAGATCAATCGTCGAGAATACCCGGTATTGTGCTATCTGGTTGACCATGTCAGATATGCGGGGAAGTGGGTATGCGTCTAATTGCGTATATCGATTGATCGTCTGGCTGTAATCAATAACCAGGCGCTGTTTTTTGCCGGTCTTCACTACCACCACTTGGGCTCGCCATGGGCTGGTGCTGCCCTCGATAATCCCTTCCCTCAGGAGTCTTTCTACTTCTAATTTAATAAAGCTCCTATCCCCGGCACTGTACCGCCTGCTTTTAGTAGCAATTGGCTTGCAGTCTTTGGCGAGGTTAGCGAACAACGGGGGGGGGTTTGACCTTCAGGGTGGACAGGCTGCATACTTTGCGCGGCGCCGTGTTTAAATTCTGCCGGCTGCAGACTGTAAGTGGGGGCAGGGGCCCGCCATATGCCATCGTGACGCTCTCCAGATGGCACTGGAAGTCTAATCCTAGCAGTACGGGAGCGCAGAGCTGTGGCAGGACGAGGAATTTAAAATCTCTGTACTCCACGCCGTTCACTGTCAGAGTCGCTACACAGTAGCCGCCGGCGTCCGCCGTATGGGACTTTGAGGCCATAAAGACCTGGTGGCGTGTGGGCATAACCGATAGGGAGTAGCGTCGCACCGTGTCGGGGTGGATGAAGCTCTCCGTGCTTCCGCAGTCGAAAAGGCAATTTGTGGCATGGCCATTTACCTTTACGTTCATCATGGACCTGGCTAGTTGATGGGGCCTAGATTGGTCCAGGGTGATGGAGGCCATCGTCGAGGTCGGTGGGTCGCTGTAGTATTCGCCCGCGCCGGGGGCCTGGTCTCGAAATGGTGTCCAAGATGGCGGCTCCCCCGCGGCTGGTGGTGCCCAAAATGGCGGCCCGCACGGCTCACACGTGGTTGGTGGGGTCCAAAATGGCGGCCTGCACGGTTCACACGCGGCGCTGCTGGAATTGGGGGTCGATTTCGCCCTGCACAGTCTCGCGTAGTGGCCTTTCTTGCCGCATTTGGAGCAGGTCGCGTCCTTTGCTGGGCATTGCTGTCTGGGGTGCTTGGCCTGGCCGCAGAAGTAGCATTTCTGGCCTCTGGTCATTGCAGCTGTAGTTGGGCTGCTGGCGGCTTGTGGCCTTACCGGGTCCCAAGATGGCTGCTCCCGTGACATCCACGTGGCCATCCGGTCAGGGGGGTAGGCGTCCATGTTCTGGAGGGCCACGTCTAACGAGTTAGCGAGGGCCACCGTCTTCTGCAGGTCGAGCCCCCTCTGTTCCAGCAGCCTCTGCCGAGTATAGTTGGACCTGATGCTGGCTACGTAGGCGTCTCGGATCAGGTCTTCCGTGCATTCCTTGGCCGTCACCGCTTTGCAATTACAGGCCCGGCCGAGGACTCTCAGTGCCAATAAATATTCGGCGCCCGATTCCCCGGGGCGCTGTTTTCGGGTAGCCAGGAGGTGTCTGGCATAGACCTCGTTAACAGGCCTCACGTATTGTTCCTTTAGCGTCGCGATGGCGGCCGCGTAAGTTGTGGCGTCTCGGATGATCGAGTAGACTCGGTGGCTCACCCGTGAGTTCAAGACAAGCCGTTTCACGTCATCTGTAGTGACGGTAGTGCTGGAGGCCTCCAGGAAGGCTTCGAAACAGCTCAGCCAGTGTTCAAAGTTATTGGCTGCATCTGCTGCTTGAGGATCCAGGTCTAAGCGTTCCGGCTTCAAGATTTGCTCCATGTCGAAAATTTAGTCAATAAAATTGATGCACTATCAACAACACCAAAGACTACGAGTTGAACTTATACGAAGTAGGCTTTTATTGACTAAGAACTGGAGCATGCCTCTGCTAGTGGATCCATCCTAAGAGCTCCCGGGGGAAGGGTGGTGAGTCACCTTTATACCCGGGCTTAGGGGTGGAGCCAGGGGCGGAGACATGCCCGGACTTGTACAGAGTTAACAGTGGTTTACCACACCCACCAACCTAACATTTTTACACTGGTCATTATATGCTTGCATAGAAAACCTAGAAATTTATATTATATCCTCCCTCGGGTTTCTTCCCTTGCAAAGCGATTTTGTCAAAGATAACGGGGCCCCAACAGCAGCATTGGTCAGCTGTTGTTTCTTTCTTCCAGCTCTGCAATACTTTAATGGTAACTTTCCCTCGCAACTTCACTACAGTGCTCACTGCTGATTTTAAAATAAGGCACAACCAAGCGAGATACAGACCAATGTAAATTAAAATTGGCTGAAGTGGGAATGGGGAGGAAAAATTATCATTTAAATATCACCACACTGGAGAACTGGAACAACATATAAATGTACTGACTGAATTGAACAGAAAATAATATTTGTGGATGCCTATCAATATGAAGAGAAGAATTTCAATCTTAGCTTGGCAGTGTTGGCCCTCATTTTATTTGCAGAATTTTAGGGGGCTTCTTTATACACAAGTATATATGGTAAATATCTATATTTACAGTGCCACTTAAGCCTTTAAGTTCACATTGCAACTCATTCCTTTGAAAGCACAGCCAAAAAAGCATCACAGTGAAGGCATGTATAAAATTCAATTTATTCAGTAGTGCTTCTCTCCTGTACAAGTTAGACCTTCTCTACAAAGCATTTTCTCTACTTGTGTGCAGTAAACTGTTATGAAACCAATATTATAAGCATTAACACATGATAATCATTTATTAAAGATTAGCTTATAAGGTACTTCAGACACACTAGACACTTCCTCCTGAAAATGGTGTGGCCATAGTTATTCTGTTTTTGGCAAGCACTGTTAAGCCTGTGTTAGTGACCTGTTTTTGTGGAGCCCTCATTTGAAGTATCTTAATAGTGCTTGTACGAAGTTTAAAAATAAAATTGCCCTGGTGCTGTGGTCTCTTGTCTCTGTCTCTCTTTCTCTCTGTCATCATGGCCAAGGAATGGCTAAGCAGCCAATTAGAGGCATAAGTCACGTAGTCCTACAAACCACCCCAATCACCAGAAGAGAGATTCCCACAGAGTAAACAATTTTGAAGAAGTCAGTATTCAAGCCGACAAGAAAACTTACTCAACATTTTCAATACTGATAGAAACGCAGAGAAGATTATGCCAATTATCTATGTTCTACTGTTGAAAACATTACTGACTTTGAGATTCTAAGATTATAACGCTATTAGTAGGTGCATGTTGCTGTGCTTATCTACTTGGAAAATATATTTTTTAATGTATTTTCTTCTTAGTCATATGACAATGGACTTGCCCAGGGAGCCGGACTGGAATCGCATGGTAAGCATCATTTGTATAGTAGAAAAAATATTTTTATAAGTATGTTTGTTTTCCTATTGTGTTGCTAAATAACATCAATCTCATGAAGTAAACAGAATTAATACATATTTCTTCCTTCATTGATGTAATTGGAGTGATTTAAAAACAGTTGCATTTGTGTGCTATATTGGCATACCAATCCCTGTGACAACAAAATGTAGCTCTTATGTCCCCAATACTCCACATGGCTAGGGCTGACTGGAAGTATGCATTAATTAAAAGTAAGTACAGGACAGGAAGCAATATATCTGAGGCTAAATTGACCCCGGTTGCTCCCATTGTCCATTTCCAGAGTTGGCACGAAGGATCTTTGGCTGAGCCTTGCTTGATTTCGTATCTAACAAGAAGCATTGCATTTTGGGAAGCATTGAAGCTGCAGAGACCGTTCTCTCTAGATGTGCTTCTTGATGGCTTATGGAACAACCTTTCCAAGCCTAGATCTCAATTTACAAGTCCTATCATTATAGTTCCATGGTGAAAGCCAAAAAAGACTATATTTAACAGTCCATCTGTATAATTTACAATGGCTAGGTCACAGTGCATGATCTAAGGAATGATACTTGGCTGCTAAGGAAACCTAGAGTAAGATTTTATGCAGTTGCAGATTAGTCATGTAAGTTGCCCTTCTAAAGGGGACGTGAGGAATGTCCTTTAAAAGTTAATGTGCACTATCTGTGCACTAATGTGCTGCCTCTTGGTGATAAAACCCGAAAACACAGGGTCAGTTTCTAGATGTATGCTGATGGCACCCAGTTCTACCTCGCCACCACTTCTCTCGACCCCTCCACGGTCTCTCAATTGTCAGATTGCTTGTCCGACATCCATTTCTGGATGAGCAGAAATTTTCTCCAATTAAATATTGGGAAGACCGAAGCCATTGTTTTTGTTCCCCTCCACAAACTCAGTTTCCTAGCCACCAACTCCATCCCTCTCCCTAGCATCTGAAGAGGCTGAACCACACTGTTCGCAACCTTGGTATCATATTTAACCCTGAAATGAGCTACCGACCACATATCCATGGCATAACTAAGACCGCCTATTTCCACCTCTGTAACATCTTGCCTCAGCTCATCTGCTGGGGAAACCCTCATCCATGTCTTTGTTACCTCTAGACTTGACTATTCCAACACACTCCTGACTGGCCTCCCATGTTCTACCCTACGTAAACTTTAGATCATCCAAAACTCGGCTGCCTGTGTCCTAACTCGCACCAAGTCCTGTTCACCCATCACCCCTGTGCTCGCTGACCTACATTGGCTCCCGGTTAAGCAATGCCTGAATTTCAAAATTCTCATCCTTGTTTTCAAATCCCTCCATTACTTCGACCCTCCCTTTCTCTTTAATCCCCTTCAGCCCCACAACCCCCCGAGATATCTGCGTGCCTCTAATTCTGCCCTCTTAAGCATCCCTGATTATAATTGCTCAACCACTGGTGGCCGTGCTTTCAGCTGCCTAGGCCCTAAGCTCTGGAATTCCCTCCCTAAACCTCTGCTTCTCTACTTCTCTTTCCTCCTTTAAGACGCTCCTTAAAACCTACCTCTGACCAAGTTTTTGGTCATCTGCCCTAATTTCCACTTATGTGGCTCGATGTCAATTTTTTTGTCTTATACTCCCGTGCCTTGGGGCGTTTTACTACGTTAAAGGCGCTATATAAATACAAGTTGTTGTCTTTTTGCTACTTCCTGTTCTATAGGACCTGCTGGTAATGTCCTTTTGACACACAACTTGGCCTGCTGTACCAAACTTTGGGGAAAAACTCAGCTGGCAGTTGGGCTTGAAGAATCATTTGTAGGTAGTGCAATGCTTTGGTTAACTAATCATCTGTGGCATCAAATGAAAGGAAGTTGGCTCACCCCCTTGATTTCCCTGGAATTTCTAATCTTGGCTGAGTAATGGGATGATTTAGGAAAAAAGAGGGGTGTTGAGAGGAGATTTGGTTGAATCCTTGTAGACAGGAAGGAAAGATTGGTGGCAGAACCTCGGAGTCATGCTTGTGGTTTCAGAGCATAACCGGTAATGAAGAACTTAGTGATGGAATAATAAGTATTGCGGGACAGAAGTACAGAGTAAGCAATTGCTTTCCACGTTTTGTCCTACACAAGTGAAAAGTTGAATATTGGAGCACTATGCTTGATCCAGCAGAAAGGTGGTCATGATTCTCTTTATTTGAACCCTTTGGGCTTAGTGGGGCTATATACTGTGTCAGAATAAAATTCCAAGGAAATAATTCTTTCAGAGTATGCTGCAAATGGAGAGATTTTATTTTGGTTCAGTAAATTTCCTAAATTTACATACAAAGTGCATTAAAAAATTTTATAACAAAAATCATTTTACAGAGGTTGTGTGATAATGCACATGGTATCTTAAAGGCTGCAAAGTGCATTCATACTTAAAGGACTTAAAATGTAATCTATCCTGACTGGTGTAAACTTTGTACACATTTGTGTCTACTTGTAAATTTATGCTAATTTTATGGGGGGTTTTCCTTGGTGATTTCTAAATCAATTTTATGTGAGCCAAATTAATTATTTTTCTAGATACCTTATATGTCCAGTGTATGAAATAAACCTTGATTCTATATCGGATTTGTGTTCATACTGAATTAAAGCAAAGATGAAGATGGCCAAGTTGATGTAGCTTTATATCCTTGAAATTAAAATTTGTTTTCTTCCTCATTCTCTCTCCCTTCCCAAAAAAAATTGACAACTATGACTAGTTTATAATTAGCTCTACTTTATCTGACCTTAATCATGTTTGTGAAATAAATTGACAGAACTGTCTCCATTAGTTATTGTGCATTTTTAAACGAGCAACACCTTGCCGTGATGCTGTGTGTCCTCGTGTTGATTATTAACAGGTGGATCCACATTTTGTGCCATTGCCTCACTCTGTCTGATGGGGAAACTGAAAGAAGTCTTCTCTGAGAAAGAACTAAATAGAATAAGACGGTGGTGTATAATGAGACAGCAGAATGGTTTCCATGGACGACCCAATAAACCTGTAGATACATGCTACTCATTCTGGGTTGGTGCAACCCTAAAGGTAATTCAAAACCTATAATTTTGCTTGTGCTGAAATATTTTCTATAAGATCTTCTGGTTTTGTTTATATTGTATTACTAGACACCTACCATTTATGGTAGACACACTGGCTCTGAGAATCCAGCCTGGATCAAGGGTAGAGTGTGGGTAGATCAGCCACCTGTGGCTGGATTTGAGTTGGAACCTAGTTCTGTGAGAATTCTGCCCCGATTCTTGATTGCAACCTTTTCCCAGCAGGGGAAGACCTATCTGTACCCTGCCAACTCACAGGGGCATGTCTGGGGAATTTTCTGGGCCTCCCCAGAAAATACTGCCCTCCTTGGGCTCAGCAAAGCTCACCCCACTTGAAATCAGGCCTGTAAAAAGGCCTCATACCTTTACTGGGGAAAGGTGAAATTAATCCTGGAAGAGTTCAGTTATCTTTCCCAGTGGCCAGCTTGTTCCTTTTGGATCAGAAGACTGGAAGAGATCAATTCTCTTTATGGCCATGTGGGACTTCCTCTCTGCCATCAGAGTAGTTCAGGGCGGGTGGCTGCTAATGCGCTCTTGCAGATGCGGGCTGCCCACCCTGGGTCTGTTACTGATGAGATAGAAATAGGAGTATCATTCACAGAAAAACTCATCTCCATGTGAAAATGTTAGATTGTATTTAATTTGTAAAGTAGCCAAATGTAATGAGAAGTATATACAGATATAGATTCTAAAGTAAAAGCACCCAGTTTCAATAATTTTTTTTGTTTTGTAAAAAGTTATATTTTTGTGTACTTGTAGTTTTCATTTTCAGCGATAATTTCATATTACTCTTTCCCTCTTCGAGCTACACATTTTGCTAGTATGATTGGGAGAAGCAAAGAGCACTAAAGTAAGAAATAGTAAGGTATTAGAGGGGTCAACTAAGAGAATACAGCATGGTCTAAGATGGGTTTACAGTGTATGTATATGAATGCAAGAAGCGAACTTAAAAAAGGTTGGTGAGCTGCAAGCACAAATAGCCACATGGGAATATGATGTTTCGGCAATAATGAGACCTGGCTTAAAAAAGGGCAGGATTGGGTATTATATTCCTGGTTGTAAAGTGTTCAGGAAAGATAGGAGGTGGTGTGGCAGTATTGGTCAAGGAGAATGTTACAGTGCTGGAGAGGGAGGATGTCCTGGAGGGGTCAAGGACAGAATCTATATGGCTAGAGTTAAGAAATAAGAGGTGCCATTACACTACTAGGTGTATTCTATAGACGGAAAGGTATGGAGGAGCAAATTTGCAGGGTAATTACAGAGAGGTGCAAGAACTATAGAGTAGTAATAATGGGGGTCTTCAACTATCCTAATATGGACTGGGATCGTAATAGTGTAAAGGGCAGAGAAGGGGAAGAATTTCTGAAGTGTGTTCAGGAGAACTTTCTTGATCAGTATGTTTCCAGCCCGACGAGGGAGGAGGCATTGCTGGATCTGGTTCTGGGGAATGAGGTAGGTCAAGTGGAGCAAGTGTCAGTAGGTGAACATTTAGGGAACAGTGATCATAGTATCATAAGGTTTAGATTAGCTATGGAAAGGGACAGGGAGCAATCTAGAGTAAAAATGTTTAACTGGGGGAAGGCCCATTTCAATGGGATGAGAACAGATCTGGCCTGGGTAAACTGGAATCAAAGGTTGGCAGGCAAAACTGTAATGGACCAATGAGCTGTCTTTAAAGAGGAAATAGTTCAGGTACATTCCCACTAGGGGGAAAGGCAGGGCAACTAAAGTCATATAGATTATATATATACTAGCTGGGGGAGCCCGGCGGTGCCGAGGCTTTCTCGAGGGCATGTTGTTGGAAGAGAGAGAGGGAGCGACTGGGGGGAAGAGAGAGAGGGAAGGAGAGAGAGG
>NC_140987.1:164629919-164661146 GCF_052327205.1 Somniosus microcephalus
GCCGCCCCACTCACTGACATGGCCCCGCCCTCCTGAGCTGGCTTGAAGAGCACCGATTGCGGCTGTGAGAGACGGCCGGCGGGCCCGGTTGCCGGGGTAACCCTTCCCGCTCTCCAAGCCCCGCCCGAGATCAGCACTCCCGAGAGCCCCGCCCCCCCCGCCCGAGCCGAGCGGGGAACAGAGAGAGACGCCACATCTCAGTTGCTCCTGCTGTGCGCGCATCCTTTACTAAGGTAGCGGCGCTCGGCTGAGGCCCGCCCCTCCAGCCTTCACAAAGATGGCGGCGATCGGGGGCCGCATGTTGACTGGGGCCGGGAGGTGCCTAGCTGGGGCGTGGGTGCAGAGGAGAGGCCGAGGCTTCGAAGCCTACCTGGAAAAACAGGGAAAGGTAGGAAAATTAATGAGATCAGATAAAAGATTTAGAAAGTAATTAACTTTTTTAAAAAACAACATGGCCTAGAAATTCAGTTTGGGCCCGCCAGCTGGTTTGCGCCCAAAAGTTAGCGCTGGGCGGGGAGCCATTAGCGACAGTCAGATATTCGGCTTCTGCGCCCCAAGTCGGAACCGGGCGCTATTCCAGGGTGTGGCCGCCCCCGCTTGGGGCGCTGAAACTGAATTTCAGCGCTGTAGGCGCCGCTGCGCCACCCGATGCGGTGCGGCCGGCTGCGGTACTGCAGGCCTCCTCCTCTTAAGGTGGAGGTGCCTGCAACGGGGAGATCGCCGCTGGATTGTGCCGGCAAATGAGCCCGGCACCACGGAGAAGTGCCGGGCTCGCAGAAAGCAGCCAGCAATGCCACGGGGGCGGGGGGTGGGTGCGTGGTGGAGGAGGCCGGGGAAGGAGGTGCGGGCAGGCGGCCGCCGAAAAAGCGGCCGGCCGCACCTCCACCTTTATGCGCCCCACTAAGGCTGCAGTAAGGCCCTGGTCTTCGGATGTAAGTAGCGGCCGCCACGGAGGAGGCGGCGGCAACTGAATATGGGATTCGGGCCGGCATCGGGGCGGAACCAGGGCACTGCGCACATCGATGACGTCATCGGTGCCGGCGCAGCGCTACCAGCTACCGCCGCCATTACCGCAGCGCTGAATATCAGCGCGAACTCCTCTATTGACGCAAAAGCCCTCTTTGGGCGAAAACTGGGCGCAAAGCCAACCGAATTTCTAGGCCTATGTGTTTTAAAAGCAACGTTTTTTTGAAAGACGCAGAAAGCGGGAAAAAGGAAAAGTTTGGAATCAAGATGGCGGCGACTCACCTCGGTTCAGAACGATAAGGCCCGCCCATGCACGCACCGATTGGTCGACCGTCAGGTCACCAAAGCGTAGGATTGGTCAATCGTCCCGTCACTCGACCGTAGGAGGGCCCGGCCGCACGCGCCAGGAAGCCGCCGTACGATTGGTCGACCTCGACGTCACTCGATGCTAATGAGCGGAATGTTGAACGTTTTTTGGATACCGCGGGCGCAATTTTTGTCCGGCTGAAACGTAAATACGCTTAGGACGGTTCTGGAATCATCAGCTTTCTTTCGACGTAACACACGTGTAGGTACGCTCTATAACTTTCGAGTTAATTCAATACAGACAGACGGCATGACAGACAGACAGACAGAAGAACCGCTTTATATATATAGATAGATAGGAGTAAGCTTGTAGGGAACATAAAAACTGACTGTAAAAGCTTCTATAGATATGTGAAGAGAAAAAGATTGGTGAAGTCAAGCGTAGGTCCCTTGCAGTCAGAATCAGGGGAATTTATAATGGGGAACAAATAAATGGCAGACCAATTAAATACATACTTTGGTTCTGTCTTCACAAAGGAGGACACAAATAACCTCCCAGAGATGTCAGGGAACATAGGGTCTAATGAGAGGGAGGAACTGAATGAAATCAGTATTTGTAGAGAAATAGTGTTCGGGAAATTGACGGGATTGAAGGCTGATAAATCCCCAGGGCATGATAATCTACATCCTAGGGTAATTAAGGAAGTGGGCCTAGAAATAGTAGATGCATTGCTGGTCATCTTCCAAAATTCTATAGACTCTGGAACAGTTCCCATGGATTGGAAGGTAGCTAATGTTACCCCACTATTCAAAAAAGGTGGTAGAGAGAAAACAGGGAATTATAGACCGGTAAGCCTGACATCGGTAGTGGGGAAAATGCTAGAGTCCATTATAAAAGATGTAATAGCAGAGCACTTGGAAAACAGTGACAGGATCGGACAAAGTCAACATGGATTTATAAAAGCGAAATCATGCTCGACTAATCTACTGGAATTTTTGAAGATGTAACTGGTAGAATAGATAAGGGAGAACCAGTGGATGTGGTGTATTTGGACTTTCAGAAGGCTTTCGATAAGGTCCCGCATAAGAGATTAGCGCGTAAAGTTAAAGCACAAGGGATTGGGGGGAAAGGTACTGACTTGGATAGAGAACTGGTTGGCAGACAGGAAGCAAAGAGTTGGAATAAACGGGTCTTTTTCCGAGTGGCAGGCAGTGACTAGTGGGGTACCGCAGGGATCGGTGCTAGGACCCCAGCTATTCACAATATATATTAATGATCTAGACGAGGGAACTAGATGTAATATCTCCAAGTTTGCAGATGACACAAAGCTGGGTGGGTGTGTGTGCTGTGAGGAGGATGCTGAGAAACTCCAGTATGATTTGGACAGGTTGGGTGATTGGGCAGATGCATGGCAGATGCAGTATAATGTGGATAAAGGCAAGGTTATCCACTTTGGTGGCAAAAACAGGAAGGCAGATTATTATCTGAACGGCAATAGATTGGGAGAAGGGGAAGTGCAACGATACCTGGGTGCCCTTGTGCACCAGTCGCTGAAGGTAAGCATGCAGGTGCAGCAGGCGGTTAAGAAGGCAAATGGTATGTTGGCCTTCGTAGTGAAAGGATTCGAGTACAGGAAGAAGGATGTCTTGCTGCAGTTGTACAGGGCCTTGGTGAGACCACACCTTGAGTATTGTGTGCAGTCTTGGTCGCCTTATCTGAGGAAGGATGTTCTTGCCATGGAGGGAGTGCAGCGAAGATTCACCAGATTGATACCTGGGATGGCAGGAATGACATATGAGGAGAGATTGGGTCAATTGGGCTTATACTCGCTGGAGTTTAGAATAATGAGAGGGGATCTCATTGAAACTTATAAAATTCTAACAGGACTGGACAGACTAGATGCAGGAAGGATGTTCCCGATGGCGGGGGATTCCAGAACCAGGGGTCACAGTCTAAAGATAAGGGGTAAGCCATTTAGGACTGAGATGAGGAGGAATTTCTTCACCCAGAGAGTGGTGAAACTGTGGAATTCTCTACCACAGAGGGCAGTTGAGGCCAATTCATTAAATATATTCAAGAAGGAGTTAGATATATTTCTTAAGTCTAAAGGGATCAAGGGATATGGGGAGAAAGCAGGGACAGGGTAGTGAATTTGGATGATCAGCCATGATCTCATTAAATGGCAGAGCAGGCTTGAGGGGCCGAATGGCCTACTCCTGTTCCTTTCTTCTATGTTTCTATGATGGCCTCCAAAACTGATTAGCCAACTGAAAATCTCATGAAAATTGTTCACTGAAATGAGGTACTAGAGGGCCCTATCTGGTGGTGGAATCACATTCCCAATAGCCACCTTCAGGGTAGGAGGGCTAAGGAGAAAAAGTTAAAAGAAAACCAGGATATGCATACACTATACTTCTCCATCAATTCTGAAATTAAAATACAAGAAAGTTAAATAGGTAAGTTTCTGCAAGTACAACTTTGGTGAAACACAGCTCTTGTGGAGAGGGGGCCACAAGGGGGAAGAAATGGTAATGTTAAAGGATCATTATTTTACTTGCAAATATGGCTTCTTCCATTTACACACTAAGCAAGATGTTTCTCTCCACACACACAAACATCATTCCCTGGAAAACCAGATGATTGGTCCCTGGTGCCAGGGTCAAGGATGTCACTGAGCGGCTGCAGGGCATTCTGGAGGGGGAGGGTGAACAGCCAGTGGTCGTGGTCCACATTGGTACCAACGACATAGGTAAAAAGAGGGATGAGGTCCTGCAGCAAGAATTTAGGGAGCTAGGGGCAAGATTAAGGAGCAGGACCTCAAAGGTTGTAATCTCTGGATTACTCCCGGTGCCACGTGCTAGTGAGTATAGGAATGGGAGGATAGAACAGATGAATGCGTGGCTAAAGGGATGGTGCAGGAGGGAGGGCTTTAGTTTCCTGGATCACTGGGTCTGCTTCTGGGAAAGGTGGGACTTGTACAAGTCGGACGGTTTACACCTGAACCAGAGGGGAACCAATATCCTTGCGGGGAGGTTTGCTAGCACTGCTGGGGGGGGGGTTTAAACTAACTCGGCAGGGGGATGGGATACAGAGTGGAGCTATAGTAGGGGGTGATGTACAGCCAAATATGGAGGAAAAAACAAGTCAGCAGGGAAGGCAGAGCAAAGATGTGAAGGCAAAAGGGAATATGGCAGGGCTGGAAGGCATTTATTTTAATGCACGGAGTCTTGCAAATAAGGTGGATGAACTGAAGTTGTTGTTGAACACATGGGAGTACGATATTGTTGCTATCACGGAGACATGGTTGAGGGAGGGTCAGGACTGGCAGCTCAATATTCCGGGGTATAGAATCTTCAGGCGAGACAGAGGGGGGTGTAAAAGGGGAGGGGGTGTTGCAATATTAATTAAGGAGTCAATTACTGCTGTAAGGAAGGATGATATATTCGCGGGTTCCTCTAATGAGGCCATATGGGTAGAACTTAAAAACAAAAGGGGGGCAAGCACTTTGCTGGGAGTGTACTATAGGCCCCCAAACAGTCAGGGGGAGATAGAGGAACAGATATGTAGGCAAATCTCAGAAAAGTGTGAAAATAATAGGGTAATAATAGTGGGGGATTTCAACTTCCCCAATATAAATAGTCAGAGTGTGAAAGGCTTAGAGGGTGCAGAATTCTTAAAGTGCATCCAGGAGAGCTTTTTGAGCCAACATGTAGAAAGTCCTACAAAAGAGGGGGCGGTACTGGACCTAATTCTAGGGAATGTAGCCGGGCAGGTGGTGGAAGTGTCTGTAGGAGAGCATTTTGGCGATAGTGACCATAATTCGGTGAGATTTAAGGTGGTCATGGAAAAAGACAAAGACGGCCCGGAAATAAGGGTTCTAAATTGGGGGAAGGCCGATTTTAATAAGATAAGGCAGGATCTGGCCAAAGTGGACTGGGAGCAGCTACTTATAGGAAAATCCACATCAAAACAGTGGGAGGCTTTCAGAAGGGAAATAGAGAGAGTACAACACCAACATGTTCCTGTAAAGGTCAAGGGTGGGACCAACAAGCAAAGGGAACCTTGGATGACAAGGGATATACAAAAATGCATTAGGGAAAAAAGGGGGGCTTTTGGCAGTTACAAAAGACAAAAGACGGAGGAAGCCCTAGAGGAGTATAAAAGGTGCAGGGGCATACTTAAAAAGGAAATTAGGAGGGCGAGGAGGGGCCACGAAATAACACTGGCGAGCAAAATAAACGAAAATCCTAAGATGTTTTATAAGTATATTAAGGGCAAGAGGATAACCAGGGAAAGGGTAGGGCCCATTAGGGACCAAAGTGGCAATCTGTGTGTAGAGCCAGATGAAGTAGGTGGGGTTTTAAATGAATTTTTTGCCTCTGTGTTCACTATGGAGAAAGACGATGTAGACATAGAAGTCGGGCAAGAGGACTGTGACATACTTGAACATATTAGCATCGAGAGGGAGGAGGTACTAGCGGTTTTAGCAGGCCAAAAAGTGGATTAATCCCCAGGCCCGGACGAGATGTATCCCAGGCTGTTGTGTGAGGCAAAGGAGGAGATTGCAGGGGCTCTGACACAAATTTTCAGAACCTCTCTGGCCACAGGGGATGTACCAGAGGACTGGAGAACAGCTAACGTAGTACCATTATTCAAGAAGGGTAGCAGGGATAAACCAGGGAATTACAGGCCAGTGAGCCCAACATCTGTGGTAGGGAAATTATTGGAAAAAATTCTGAGGGACAAAATTAGTCTCCACTTGGAGAGGCAAGGATTAATCGGGGATAGTCAGCATGGCTTTGTCAAGGGTAAATCATGTCTGACCAATCTGATTGAATTTTTCGAGGGGGTGACTAGGTGTGTGGATGTGGTTTACATGGACTTCAGTAAAGCTTTTGACAAAGTCCCGCATAGGAGACTGGTCAAGAAGGTAAGAGCCCATGGGATCCAGGGGGCCTTGGCGCGTTGGATCCTAAACTGGCTGAGTGGCAGGAGGCAGAGGGTGATGGTCGAAGGTTGCTTTTGTGACTGGAAGCCTGTGTCCAGTGGGGTACCTCAGGGATCGGTGCTGGGTCCCTTGCTGTTTGTGATCTACATTAATGATTTGGATGAGAATGTAAAGGGTATGATCAGTAAGTTCGCGGATGACACGAAAATTAGTGGGGTGGTAAATTGCGAGGAGGAAAGCCTCAGGCTACAGGACGATATTAACGGGTTGGTCAGGTGGGCGGAAAAGTGGCAAATGGAATTTAACCCGGAAAAGTGCGAGGTGATGCATTTTGGACGGACAAATAAGGCAAGGGAATACACAATGAGTGGTAGGACCCTAGGAAGTACAGAGGGTCAGAGGGACCTTGGTGTACATGTACATATATCCCTGAAGGCAGCGGAACAGGTAGATAAGGTGGTTAAAAAGGCATATGGGATACTTGCCTTCATTAGCAGAGGCATAGAATATAAGAGCAGGGAGGTTATGATGGAGCTGTACAAAACGCTGGCCACAGCTGGAGTACTGTGTGCAGTTCTGGTCGCCTCACTATAGGAAGGATGATTGCTTTGGAGAGGGTGCAGAGAAGATTCACCAGGATGTTACCTGGGATGGAGCGCCTCAGCTATGAAGAAAGACTAAACAGGCTGGGGTTGTTTTCCTTGGAGCAAAGGAGGCTGAGGGGGGACCTGATTGAGGTGTACAAAATGATGAGGGGCATAGATAGGGTAGATAAAGAGGAACTTTTCCCCTTAGTAGGGGGGTCAATAACAAGGGGGCATAGATTCAGGGTAAGGGGCAGGAGATTTAGAGGGGATTTGAGGAGGAACTTTTTCACCCAGGGGGTGGTTGGAAGCTGGAACTCACTGCCTGAAAGGGTGGTAGAGGCAGGAACCCTCACAACATTCAAGAAGCATTTGGATGGGCACTTGAAATGCCATTGCATACAAGGCTATGGACCAAATGCTGGAAAATGGGATTAGACTGGACAGGGATTGATGGACGGCGCAGACACGATGGGCCGAAGGGCCTCTTTCTGCGCTGTAAAACTCTATGACTCTAAATAATTAGCTCTTATTCAGAGCAGTAATATGGCACAACCATCAGGAAATGCTCCAAATTAACTCTGTACATACACGCTCACAACAGCTTTCAAATACACTGGCCAGTAATAAAAATAGTTTATTGTGCAGGCTATTGGACCAGCGTTAAGATAAGATATTGAACCATAGATTTTAAAAATTCACCATACTTTTTTTTAAAATCTTATTTTTTGTACTTGGGTGCAGAGCAGAAATTGTAGTCTTAAACAGTTATGGGTGGTCTGTACTGAACATTTTGAAAATGTAAGGGGGACCACGAGCTTCTGGTCGCCTGTCACTTTAATTCACAGCTCCACTCCCACTCAGACCTCACCGTCCTCGGCCTCTTGCATTGTTCCACGGAAGCTCAGCATAAGCTCAAGGAACAGCACCTCATCTTTTGATTAGGCACTTTACAGCCTTCTGGACTCAACTTAGAGTTCAACAATTTCAGATCATAACCTGGCCCCTATCATATATATATTTTTTATCCACTTTTTGTTTGTGCCTTCTGTTCTTTTCTCTCACATGGCAGCTGTCTTTCATTCTGCCAGCGCAATTTACACTTCATCTAGAGCCATCCTTTGTTTCTTAACCTGTCCCATTACCATCTCCTCTTGCCTTGAATATCTCTTAATGTCTCTTAACTTCTCCTGCCTTCTACCTATCACAGACCTTCCCTTTTGTTCTTTCATCTCCTCCCCATTTCCCAGCCCCTAAACTTGCTTAAAATCTGTTCCATTTCCTGCTTTTTTCCAGTTCTGACAAAAGGCCATCGACCTGAAACGTTAACTCTGTTTCTATCTTCACAGATGCTGCCTGACCTGCTGAGTATTTCCAGTATTTTCTGTTCTTGTTTCAGATTTACAGCATCTGCAGTATTTTATTTTTGTGTTATTTTGAAATTGATAGTCTATTGCACTGATTGAAAATATATTGGTCAGACAGAGCAGTAATGCTGGTGCACTCCACCACTGTCTCATTTCTTTCAAAATTGATGCAAAAAGTGATCAACTCTCCCAGTTTATTTTTGGACCATCTTTCCCACAGCTCCCCCCCACACCAGTTTGTTTATTTTCTTTACCTCTCTGCTTCTTAAGGTTATGGCTTATGCAGCGATTTGTTTCTGCAGGTGCTCACAGTCCTTGAGAAGATTCTTCCTGCGTAAGTTCTGGTTAGCTTTATGACTACTAAAGCACAGCAACCAAGCTTGATTCTTTCTTCAATATAATCGCGCTTTCCAATCGTGGTCACTAGACAGTGATCATAAATGGTAACACTGACTGATCTCCCCCTCTCTAATTTGGGGACACTGATGCTAACTGCAATGCCCCCAACACTGGTCCCAGCTGAATCAGCATGGACCAGAGACTGAACATATACAATGCAGTATAACACCATGTAGTACATTTACTCAGAACCATTTTTAAAAATACACAAATTATAACTTTTAAACAAAAATTTCCAGAATGCGAATGTCTACATGTTAGTACTGGTCAAAACAGGAGGGCGTTTAGACAGAGTTAAATCAATGGAATGAAAATCGAGTGGGTTCCGTAACGGGCAAGCGATGTGCTCTGCCAGATTACCATCCAGGTGGTGAAAACAAAAATTTCCCGCAGTGTGTTTTCAAACTAAAATAACCAGAAACTTTGTATGGTCCATTTTCATATCTGTTCCCAAACATTAAACTTAAAAATTGCAATAAATTTCTCAGATCATATTGGTAGTTTATAAATTAATTATGCAATCTAATCTTATTGATGAGTTTTTACAAACTCCAGAATAAGAACGGCAGCTCTGCAAAAATCCAATAATTCAGAACATAAGAAATAGGAGCAGGTGTCAGCCATAAGTCCCCTTGAGCCTGCTCAACCATTCAGTTAGATCATGGCTGATCTTCTACCTCAACTCCACTTCCTGCTCTATCCCCATATCTCATGATTCCCTGTGTTCAAAAATCTATCGATCTCAGTCTTGAATATACTCAATGACTGAGCATCCACAGCCCTCTGGGATAGAGAATTCCAAAGATTCACAGCCCTCGAGTGAAGACGTTTCTAATCTCAGTCCTAAATGGCCGACCCCTTATCCTGAGACTATGGTCTCCAGTTCTAGACTCTCCAGGCATGGCTCCTTAAAACCGACCTCTTTGACCAAGCTGCCCTAATAATCCTTTCCTTTATTACTTGAAACTTCTTCATCACACCTTTTAAACAAATTTCTCACTTCAATACAAAAATAAACCCCAATATAGTCTCCCAATACCACACCCACCCAACTTCTGTACCTCAGGACCAGATCCAACGTGGCAGGCAGACTAAAACCATGAGGGCTGCTGCCCGCCAATGTCTGGTCTGGCTGCTCTCCATTCCTCTATAGCTCTCTGCTCAATGCTGGCCCTGGCTGCTTGCTCCCTCTTGCAGCTCTGCTCCCTGGACGAGAAATAAAATGGCAGAGCTGATAATGTGGTCCTGGAGCAGATGCACGCAAACTGCTGCCTTTTGGATGCCGCATGTGCCTAAAACACACTAAGCTAACGCTGTGTTATATAGCAAGGTCAGCTCATTTAAATACATTTCAGCACTCCAAGCACACAACACCCAGGGAGCAGGCAGGTGCTTAACAGCAACATCTCTTTAAAAGAAAACTGCTGCTCATCTTTAAAGAGGAACTGGCAGCAAATTTAAAAAATGGTAGCTGCAAAGCAGAGAGGCAGAGCAGCACCAGTCCAGTACCTCCAATGCTTTGGAGGTGCTAGACTGCGTTAGACCTTTTCCGAGTAAAGGCATCTTTTAATGCTAGACCAGTCTGGATGCAAGTTGTTGATTGATGAATATCCCCATCTTCAATGATGGTGGAGCCCAGCACGTGAGTGCAAAAGACAAGGCTGAAGCATTTGCAACCATCTTCAGCCAGAAGTGCCGAGTGGATGACCCATATCGGCCTCCTCCTGAGGTCCCCACCATTACAGAAGCCAGTCTTTAGCCAATTCGATTCACTCCACAGGATATCAAGAAACGGCTGAGCGTACTGGATACAGCAAAGGCTATGGGCCCCGTCAACATCTCGGCTATCGTGCTGAAAACTTATGCTCCAGAACTAGCCGTGCATCTAGCCAAACTGCTCCAGTACAGCTACAACACTGGCATCTACCTGACAATGTGGAAAACTGCCCAGGTATGTCCTGTCGACAAAAAGCAAGACAAATCCAATCCAGCCAATTACCGTCCCATCAGTCTATTCGCAATCATCAGCAAAGTGATGGAAGGTGTCGTCGACAGTGTTATTAGTGGCACTGATAACCTGCTCACCAATGCTCAGTTTGGGTTCCGCCAGGACCACTTGGCTCCAGACCTCATCACAGCTTTGGTCCAAACATGGACAAAGGAGCTGAATTCCAGAGGTGAGGGGAGAGTGACTGCCCTTGACATCAAGGAGCCCTAGTAAAATTGAAGTCAATGGGAATCGGGGGGAAAACGCCCCACTGGCTGGAGTCATACCTAGCACAAAGAAAGATGGTTGTGGTGGTTGAAGGTCAATCATCACAGCCCCAGGACATTGCTGCAGGAGTTCCTCAGGACAGTGTCCTAGGCCCAACCATCATCAGCTGCTTCATCAATGACCTTCCCTCCAACATAAGGTCAGAAAATGGGATATTCGCTGGCAGGTAACATTCGCGCCACAGAAGTGCCAGGCAATGACTATCTCCAACAAGCGAGAGTCTAACCTCCTCCCTTGACATTCAACAGCATTACCATCGCCAAATCCCCCACCATTGACATCCTGTGGAGTCACCATTGACCAGAAATTTAACTGGACCAGCCACACAAATACTGTGGCAACAAGAGCAGGTCAGAGGCTGGGCATTCTGTGGTGAGTGTCTCACCTCCTGACTCCCCAAAGCCTTTCCACCATCTACAAGGCACAAGTAAGGAGTGTGATGGAATACTCTCCATTTGCCTGGACGAGTGCAGCTCCAACTACACTCAAGAAGCTCGACACCATCCAGGACAAAGCAGCCCGCTTGATTGGCACCCCATCCACCACCTTAAACATTCACTCCCTCCACCACCGGCGTACCGTGGCTGCAGTGTGTACCATCTACAAGATGCACTGCAGCAACTCGCCAAGGCTTCTTCAACAGCACCTCCCAAACCCGCGACCTCTTCCACCTAGGACAAGGGCAGCAGGCGCATGGGAACACCACCACCTCCAAGTTCACCTCCAAGTCACACACCATCCTGACTTAGAAGTATATCGCCGATCCTTCATCGTCGCTGGGTCAAAATCCTGGAACTCCCTACCTAACAGCACTGTGGGAGTACCTTCACCACACGGACTGCAGCGGTTGAAGGTGGCGGCTCACCACCACCTTCTCAAGGGCAATTAGGGATGGACAATAAATGCTGGCCCTGCCAGTGATGCCCACATTCCATAAACGAATAAAAAAAAATAATGCCCATGACGTATGGCAAGCAATAAACATAAAGCACACTACCAGCATGAGGTTACACGGTTACAGAAGGTACCTGCTGGCCTGGGCACTTCTGTCATGCACATCTTCTCTCGTGCCTCATTCCAACATATGTCCTTTTAGTTTGCAATAGAAGACCGCACGCAACTGGTGCCAGCAAATGCAGAGAGGAAGCGGGGGTAAAAGACACAGCTTGCTGCAACCACTGACTCCTTACAAAGAAAGGGCTCTGGAGATTCTGGGCAGGGGGACAACTGAATGAGGGAAAAATAGGCCTTAAAGTAGTATTTAGTAGCTGCACCAACACACTGGATTGGTCTTTAAATTCAATCTGCACATCCCTGGCATATCTTGATTCCTGGTATTGTTTACTCTAGAGAGGTGGCTTAGGGAAGATATTATTCAAGACACTTAAGAAAATAGATAAATTAAACACATTTGAGATTACCATAAACTCTAGAACCAGGGGACACAGAATCTAACATAGAATGATGAAGGTACACAGTTCAGATTTCATTACTTTATACAGAGGGCAGTGATCTGCCCAAGTAGGCAAGATGTTGTTACAAAATTTAGCAGAACTGGATATTTTGGGAAGTGTGTGATTGAAAGACATCAGCCAGAAGGATCAGAGTCCACTCGGGTCCTGAACTTTCTCAACAAAAAAGGTTTTATCTACACAGTTCAACAGTCAAGGAAATGGCGACAAGCATGAAAAACAGCTGAAGTTCAGTAATCCTCAGAATGCTAAGATGACATTAGAAAAGAGGCTAGTGGACAATTGCAGTGGTGATGGCAAAGTTATTTGAGTTATGTTAACAAGCAGAGAAACTCAATGGGCTGGATCTTGCTGGAAAAATAATGGTGAGTTAACGACGCACGCCTTTATTAATGTCCTGGTTTGACCAATTCATGCACTCTAATTCACCCCCCCGTCGCAGTCAGTCCTGTTTCTTTCTCAATCCTTAAATCTCATTGGTTAAGGAAATAAACTCTTGGTCTCACTAAGGCTCCAAAAGCCCATTGCCATGCTGTTATCAGCTTGCACTTCCAACAAGTTATGGCGCAAAAGATTTTTGAGCAAGAGTGCAGAAAAAGTCTAAGACAGCCTGTAAGATGCCCCGCCTCAGCAAGATGTGGCCCATTGTGGCCCGAGCACTGCATCATTGGCACCAGTGCTGTGCGCTTGCACGCAAATGGGCTCTCATCAGATCATTCATTTGCTGGCCTCCAAGTGAGTTTCTCAGGATGCACCTGGGTTGTATTGTGGGGCATCAGCAAAGGGCTTCTGGCTGCTCATTGTGCACTGGAAACTTTGCTGGCATGGGGGGAGGGGGGGGGGGCGGTGGCGGTGCCAGTTATAGAAGCAAGAAGAATGAGGAGACACAATACAAACTAAATGGTACAATTATAAAGGGGTGCAAAAGCAGAGAGACCTGGCAGTGCTTGTGCACAAATCTTTGAAGGTGGCAGGCCAGGTTAACAAAGTAGTTAATAAAGATGCCACCTTCCATACTAGTGTTTCCGACATGTCTTCCTTTTTCCTCAACCGAGGATTCCCCTCTACCGTGGTTGACACGGCCCTTGACCGTGTCCGTTCTATTTCCCGCACTTCTGCTCTCACCCCTTCCCCTCCCTCCCAGAACCACGATAGGGTTCTCCTTGTCCTTACCTTTCACCCCACCAGCCTCCACATTCAACGGATCATCCTCCGTTATTTCCGCCACCTCCAACGTGATCCCAGCACCAAACACATTTTCCCCTCACCTTCCCTTTCAGCATTCCGAAGGGACCGCTCCCTCCGCGACACCCTGGTCCACTCCTCAATCACCCCCAACAGCCCTTCTCCTTCACCTGGCATCTTCCCGTGCAAGTGCAGGAGATGCAACACATGCCCTTTTACCTCCTCCCTTCCCACTGTCCAGGGCCCCAAACACCCCTTCCAGGTGAAACAGCGATTTACTTGTACTTCTTGCAATTTAATATACTGTATTCGCTGCTCACGATGCGGTCGCATTGGGGAGACCAAACGCAGATTGGGCGACCGCTTTGCGGAACACCTCTGTTCAGTCCGTAAGGGTGACCCTGAGCTTCCAGTCGCCTGTCACTTTAATTCTCCACTTCACTCCCACTCTGATCTCTCTGTCCTCGGCCTATTACATTGTTCTAATGAAGCTCAACGTAAGCTCGAGGAACAGCACCTCATCTTTCGATTGGGCACTTTGCAGTCTGCCGGACTCAACATTGAGTTCAACAATTTCAGATAATTATCCCTGCCCCCATTTTTTATGCTGTATGATTTTTGCCATTCCCATTTGCAACATTTTATCTTTCCTGCCTCTTACAAAAGTACAGGGTGTTCTTTCAATTCCTTCCTCCCCTCCTAACCCCGCCCCCGTCTCTGCACCTGCTTGTAGGGCCAGAAATTCCAGGCCAGAAGCGTGAGTACGGTCGGCTTACTCACGCTTCTGGCCGTTGGAAATGCCGGCGTTCAGCATGAACAGCGCATGCGGGGAACGCCGGCATTTCCAGACCTCGAGCGCGTGCGACTGCACAGGCAGCGCTTGCGCAGTGAACTTCGTGGATTTCATTCATGAAATCCGTGAGGTTAAGTCCTTAGAAGTTACACTGAAAAAAAGCAAGTGTAAAGTGGTTCATTGGCTGCGGAGGAAGATATATTTTATCGTGGAGCTTTTGAAATGCAATATTTTTATTTGGGAAAGGGAGGGAAGTTATTTTAAGAAATTTTAAGTAAGTTTTAAAGTTAAAATTTTTTTTTTTTTTTTTTTTAAAAAAAAGGGTTTTCAGAACGGTAGGTAGAAGGAGCAATTGTGGCTGTGTGAATGGAATGTGAGAATGAGTTATGTATGTATGTCCACATATATTCCTTTACGTATATGTATGTATGTTTTATATTCCTTTACTATGAATGTATGTTTTTAATTATGATTTTCCAATAAGTTACTTTCTCTGAAAGTCATAATTAAATAATACATTCATACACATAAGTAAAGGAATATATACATAACACGCAAAGGAATATATACAGACATACATACTTTCAGAAGCTCCACGATAAGAAATATCTTCCTCCGCAGCCTCTGTAGCAACTGTACCCATGCTTTTTTCATGTGTAAGTTGTAATGACTGGACCTCACTGAAAGCATTAATGAAAGCGGCGAATTATACTGCGCACGCGCTGCCTGTGCAGTCGCACGCGTTCTGCCTCTGAACCCCTTCGTTCAGAGGACAGGAAATGCCGGTTTTCCCCACATGCACTGTGCATGCTGAAAACCGGCATTTCATCCGGCCAGATGCGTAAGTACCCCGACCGTACCAGCGCATTTGGAAGGGAATTATTGGGCCAACATTTTACATGTCAATAAAATAAAAAATTTAACACTTGCACGACTTGCCCCCTCGCATCTGCGACTGAGGGTCCAAGGAGGTGCATTGCGCAAGAGGTCATCATCGCACGTATCCTCACACTGTTCCCTTTGGGGAACTGTATGAAGTGGTGGAAGGATTTATGGCCGTGATTAACGCTCATTCCGTGACCGTAACCATCTTTGAACCAGCCATTAGGGTGGTTAGTCCTATGGCGGGAGGGTTTTACGGGCTCCCACAACCCATCTGAGGGGGGGGGGGCCACCAACACCCACGGACGCAAGTATCACGCTGGATGTCCACCCAGAATTTAAAGTTGGAGCTCCGACTCCACTTGCCGGGACTGTCTGGAGTGGGGTTCAAAACCCTACTCCTTCTGGCCCAGCGGCGGGGATGCTTACTGCCACGCAAAAGGCCCACTCCGCACAAAAGGTGACACCCATACGTTTCCTGCGCCTTTTCCCTCCCCGTGACTGGAGCCCTATGCTGCCATTTCACGTAGCTAATCGGATTGGGCGTTTGTCATAGCGGTAGGATCCCCGCCGCTGGGCCAGATCAGGGTAGGGTTTCGAACCCCGCTCCAGACAGTCCCGGCAAGTGGAGTCGGAGCTCCGGCTCTAAATTCTGGGTTGACATCCAGTGGGATATTTGCGTCCGTGGGTGTGGGTGGCCCCCCCTCCTTGTATAGCTTGTGGGAGCCCGTAAAACCCTCCCGCCATAGGACTAACCGCCCGAATGGCTGGTTCAAAGATGGTCACGGAATGAGCGTTAATCACGGCCATAAATCCTTCCACCACTTCATACAGTTCCCCAAAGGGAACAGTGTGAAGACACGTATGACGACGACATTGCTAAATAAATAAATGGAATTAAAAAAATTCTTTTAGGGCTTTTAAAAGTCTTTAAATTGCTTTAATTCTCTTTAAAACTACTTCAGATTACTCAAAATAATGTAAACATTTTAAAAAGTTTATAAAAGTTACCAAAATCTTCAAAAAACTTCCAAAAACCAATTTAAACTGCTGCTTTGCATGTAAAAAAGCAAAGCAGCTTGACAGAAACATTGGGGGCGTGTCCAGTGAAACTGAGACCTCAAGGGGCGTGTCTCACTTACACTGCACGCTCCTGGGTCCGCGCTGGCTGCACTCCTGGGCGGCGTGACGTCATACGCTGCCCGGGAATGTGCTTTCTATTTCTCAAAGTTCAGGCGTCCCTGGAGCTAATCGGCAGGAGCGCGGGGTAAGTGCAAATACGGGGCTTGCACGCGCTGCAAGCCCCGTTCTGGAATTTCTGGCCCAATATCTATTACATCTCCAGCTTTTTCCAGTTCTGATGAAGGGTCCCAGACCTGAAACGTTAACTCTGTTTCTCTCTCCACGGATGCTGCCTGGCCTGCTGAGTATTTCCAGCATTTTCTGTTATTTCAGATTTTCAGCATCTGCAGTATTTTGCTATTAAATTAGTGTTTGGTTCACTGCCACCTCTCTTCTAGGAGTGCCTACCTTGAAGAAGTTCTGCTCTTCTCTCCGACGGGAGTTCCGTTTATCTATTCAACCTTGTTCATCTTCATTGCTTTCAGTTTCCCTTCTCGTGTTTGACCAGGTATCTGCAAAGACTCGGTTTCACAGCCACATCTCTTTCCTCAGTAACTGTCTCCGGTTCAGTTAGTCCACGTGGATTCCAACTAAACTTCCACCCTTCATGTTTCGGATCCACCCAGGATTACAAATATCTCCTCGATATTCATCGTTCTTCGAACTACTGCTCTCGCCGCATCTTGAGATCCACGCTCAACGCCATGCGCCGCCACATGAACAACCTCGACCTCTCTCTTCAGCAGCACCGGCGCACTCTATCTCAAAGCTGTCCGGGTCCACAGTTCCATTTCATCCTTCGACTCATCCGACGCTTCAACAAAAAACTTTTTTTCTTCCTTTCTGATGTCAAGGATCGCAAGCTTCGTCAACTCGTGGACACCAACGCCCCCCCAGAACCTTCTTCCCTGTTACTTTCCTCTGATCCGATCCCTGCTTCCAGTCTCACCCCCTGCCGTGTTTTCACTATCCCCTCTGACCTTCCCCTCTGTGGTGTATGTAACCTGTTCCACCTCAAGAGAACTTAAGCCTGTTCCACCTTAAGAGATGTATTACATTCTCTGGCTGCTGTATACGTAATACCGGTGGTGACCACCGGTATATAAGCACTGTGTAGTAAGATGTATTGCAGATCGTCCTGACCTCCAACCAGTAAAGACCTGTTGAACTTTAAGCTTGTAGCCTGTGTGTTATTAATTACAACTAGAACACACAGACTTTACAGTGGCGACGAGTCAGATTCTTACCCTGCGGCAGTTATATCCACGGCGGCTTCGTCCACTGAACGGACGTCGAAGAGAGGTTTCCACCCTCATCACCCTGCTGGAAGACACGTCGCGCGGCAGACATCGAGAAACCAGAGTGCAGAAGACACCCTGAACTCGAAGCCTCCATCAGCGGCTGTCAGCTATCTTCTTTCTACCTCGGTAGTGGGTAAGCCGGGCAGCGACGCGACCAGAAAATCGGCCACGTTGGCTGTACAGACGGGGAGGGAAGACGGAGGAATAAGGGCGGTGAGATCGATCGCGACCGGAGATAAGGGCCGGGCCGCATTCGGGCCGAAAGGCGCAGCGCGGGGACATCGATCGCGGCTGGTGATAAGGGCCGGGCCGCATTCGGGCTAAAAAGGCGCAGCGTCTGGGGGCAACTGAAGGCGCGAGAGCCGCGGTGAAGCGGAGACAGCGTCGGGGGAAGGGTGAAGACCGCCAAGCGCGGGAAAACCGCCATTTTGTAGGCGGAGGACGAAGAAAAGAGCGCGGAAGCCGCCATCTTGGATAAAAATTAAAATAAATTAAATTGCAACGATGCCTAAACATGGGAACATTAATACCTTTGATAGCGACATCGAAGATTGGGCTATGTATGTAGAACGCATACAAAATTATTGTAAAGCAAATAAAATCCCAGATGCAGAGAAAGCACTAACATTATTAAACTTAATGGGTGTGAAGACATACGGGCAATTGAAACACCTTGTATCACCAGATGAACCGGCGGATAAGACGTTCGAGGAGATTGTTACCGTCCTGAAAAATCACCTAAACCCCACGCCGCTGATGCTAGCGGAACGATTTAAATTTTACAGCAGAAGGCAGCTGAAGGATGAAAGCAATGCTGAATATTTAATGGAATTGCGTAAGCTAGCAAAGTACTGTCAATTCGGAACGAGATTGACAGAGGTGCTACGAGATAAATTTGTGTGTGGTTTATCAAAAGAAGATACACAAAAGCGATTGCTCGAGGAGAATGAGCTGACGCTTGAGAAAGCGGTCACTATGGCAGCAGCACACGAAGCCGCAGTGAGAGGCACGGCAGTAATGCAGCTACGGTCACCGGAACTCAGTACAAATAAATTGGGTTTGAGTACTGTAAAATGTTATCGTTGCGGAAAGACAACGCACGATCAGAACCAGTGTTGGTTTAAAAACCAAGAACGCAGAACGTGTGGCAGGCTTGGCCACATAGCTAAAGTATGCCGGTCAGGAAAGAAGACCAGCAACAAAAAGTCACCGCAAGGAAAATACATACAGGTACACAAGGTGACAAAGAACAGTTCGACCGAACAGAAGTCAGATTCAGACGCTAGCAGTAATGAACTGGGTAGCTTAAGAGTACACAACGTTGGTAAGGATGCAGATCTCCAGGCAATTTGGGTCACCCTTCAGATAGAAGGAGTCCAAGTAAAGATGGAATTGGACACTGGATCGGCATTGACGGTCATGAATAAGAAAGATTACAAAAGGTTATTCCAACATATTCCCCTACGGGATACGGAGATTATATTGAAAACATACACGGGGCAAAGAGTGTACCCAGTCGGAAAGATAGAGGTAAAAGTGGTCCACAAGGGCGAGGAAAGCCAAGTAATGGACTTATATGTGCTACCTGAAGGAGGTCCACCACTACTGGGACGGGAGTGGATTAGGAAAATGAATATGGACTGGCACTCCTTGAAGGCACTAACGGTAGATTCCGGGGAAACAGATGTCAAACCTAAACGATTGTCCAGAATATTGGATGATGCTAAAGAGGTGTTCCAGCAGGGACTGGGAACACAGAGGAATTACGGCAAACATCAAGATTGATGAACATGCACAACCAAAAATTTTTAAAGCCAGACCGGTACCCTATGCAATACGACCTACTGTAGAAGCGGAACTGGAAGCGCTAGAACGTTCAGGTGTACTGTCTAAGGTAGATTGGAGTGAGTGGGCTACGCCCATTGTTCCCGTTATGAAACGTCCTTCGAGCAACAAGCCAGGAGAACCAGGGAAGGTTCGCATCTGTGGAGATTTCAAAATCACCGTTAATCCGGTGCTTCACACGGTGCAGTATCCGCTTCCGCGGATTGAGGATATTTTTGCTTCGTTGTCTGGAGGGAAACACTTCACCAAGATAGACCTGGCGCAGGCGTACTTGCAGATGGAGGTTGAAGAAGAGTCACGCCAATACCTCACGATCAACACGCATCGAGGTTTGTACCGGTACAATAGACTGGTTTTTGGAGTGGCATCGGCTCCAGCAATTTGGCAGAGGGCCATGGAGCAGGTATTACAGGGAATTCCAGGCACACAATGTTACCTGGACGATATTCTGATTACAGGTGATGGTGATGAAGAACACCTCGCAAACTTGGAACTGGTGCTCAACAGGCTGAAAGAGTATGGACTTCGAGTTAATCGGCAGAAATGCGAGTTCTTCCAGAAGCGGATCTCGTACTGTGGTCATGTCATTGACCGGGAGGGGCTTCATAAGTCTCCTGACAAGATAGAGGCAGTTGTAAAGGCTCCCGCTCCGGATAATGTCTCTCAATTGAGGTCGTTTCTAGGATTAACTATTACCATAAATTTCTACCAAATCTATCCACGGTACTGCACCCGCTAAACGCTCTTTTACAGAAGGGGTACCATGGGAATGGAGCGAAAACTGTAAGAAGGCATTTCGCAAAAGCAAAGAATTGATCACCTCAGAGGAGGTGTTGGCTCACTTCAACCCGACACTGCCTATTCGGTTGGCTTGTGATGCTTCTCCATATGGTATTGGGGCAGTACTCTCACACAAGTTGCCAAATGGCACGGAAAGGCCAGTCGCGTTTGCATCCAGATCATTGACCTCCGCTGAGCGCAACTATGCGCAGATCGATAGGGAGGCTCTCAGCCTTGTATGGGGAGTGAAGAAGTTTAATCATTACCTGCAGGGCCAAAAATTCACACTTCTGACAGACCATCAGCCATTGGTATCCATTTTTAACCCTAAGAAGGGTGTTTCAGTGATGACAGCACAGCGTCTCCAGAGATGGTCCCTTTTCCTAGGGGCACATCAATATCAAATAGAATTCAAAGGTACGAAGCAGCATGGCAATGCTGATGGGCTGTCGCGCCTGCCACTACCTGAAGAAGAAGAAACGACGAAAGTTGACCCTGTTGAGTTATTTCATTCGACCATCATCGAGTGTTTACCAGTCACCAATGCAAGTATTGAAAGAGAAACCAGGAACGACCCGACACTGTCCAGAGTCTATGAGGTGACAGTGAAAGGATGGCCAACACGTGGTGATCCTCTGTTACCGGCATTCTCGGCAAGGCGAGACCAGCTGTCCGTCTGCCATGGTACTTTGATGTACGGGACAAGAGTGATTATTCCTCCCAAGTTAAGGGAAAGAGTTCTAAAAGAACTGCATGAAGGTCATCTGGGGGGAGTTAAGATGAAAAGTCTTGCTAGGGCTTATGTATGGTGGCCGGGTATTGACCAACAGATAGAGTTGACGAAAAGCTGCGCTGGGTGCCAAAAAGTGCAAATTGCACCTCCGATCGCACCACTACACCC
This sequence comes from Somniosus microcephalus, assembly GCF_052327205.1. Lineage (NCBI taxonomy): Eukaryota > Metazoa > Chordata > Chondrichthyes > Squaliformes > Somniosidae > Somniosus > Somniosus microcephalus. Next base: position 164,651,047 of record NC_140987.1, read on the forward strand.
ATGGGAATGGCCTTCAGCCCCATGGCAACGCGTACATATTGACTTTGCTGGTCCATTCATGGACTCCATGTTCCTAATTGCGGTGGACGCACATTCCAAATGGCTAGAAGTGATCAAGATGAATACCACTACTTCAGAAAAGACAATTGCGGTGTTAAGAACAATATTCGCAAGGAACGGATTGCCAGAACAGATCTGTTCGGACAACGGACCACAGTTCGTGTCGGAAGAATTCCAAAAATTCTTAAAGAAGAATGGGGTGAAACATTATACCTCTGCCCCATATCACCTGGCGACAAACGGGTTGGCCGAGAGATTTGTCCAAACATTCAAAAAGGCAATAAAGGCCATGAACGATGATCAGATTCCGCTACAGCACAAGGTGGACAATTTCCTAATGGCGTATCGAAACGCCGCTCATGCAGTGACTAACCAAAGTCCTGCCATGATGTTTTATAACAGGAGGTTGCGGTCCAGGTTGGACTTGTTAAAACCAAATGTGCGGAGGGAAGTGGAAAACAAACAGTTCCGGCATATTAATAACAAGTCCACGCGAAGTTTCGAAGTAGGACAACCAGTGTTGGCAAGGGGCTATGGAAACGAAAAATGGCAGCCCGGAACAATTCGGGCCAGACAAGGACCTCTGATGTACACAGTAGATATTGGTAACAATGTGATAAGGCGTCATGCGGATCAATTGGTAGAATCAAGAGCAAGAGTCGAATCCATGGTTGCGACAGAGACAACTGTGGAAGACGTTAATGAACCTGAAGCATCTACCTCGGCAGGGACTGTACCTGATGATGACGTCCAATACATAGGGAACCAACAAGCAGAGTCACCTCAGCAACAAGAATCAGAGACCACTGAAAGGCGTTATCCAGACCGAATCAGAAGGCCTCCTGAGAGATTGAACCTTTGAACTGTTTATACCTGAAATTATATATGTATATATGTTATGATGTTATGTTAAATGGGAATATGACTATTAAGCTAAAAAGGGAGGATTGTGGTGTATGTAACCTGTTCCACCTTAAGAGAACTTAAGCCTGTTCCACCTTAAGAGATGTACTACTTTCTCTGGCTGCTGTATACGTAATACCGGTGGTGACCACCGGTATATAAGTACTGTGTAGTAAGATGTATTGCAGATCGTCCTGACCTCCAACCAGTAAAGACCTGTTGAACTTTAAGCTTGTAGCCTGTGTGTTATTAATTACAACTAGAACACACAGACTTTACACCCTCTCTGACCCCGAACGTTCAGTCCTCAACAAAGGCCTGAGCTTCATCCCCTTACACCCCCACCTGAATGAATTTCGAGCTCGGTACGATGCTGAGCTCTTCTTCCGTCGCCTTCGTCTCCGTGCCCACTTCTCTGGCTAGGAGTCCTCTCCCCGCACGGCTGATCCTTTCTCCCGCTTTCTAAATTCTCGTTCTACTTGGATCGCTCCCTCTGGCCTCTTACCCTCTCTAGATCTTTTCATTGCTAACTGCCGAGGTGACATCGGCGGTCTCCATTTCTCTGCTCCCCTCTCTCACTCCAACCTACCTCCCTCTGAACTTGCAGCACTCCGTTCTCTCCGATCCAACCCTAACATTATCATTAAACCTGCTGATAAGGGTGGTGCTGTTGTTGTTTGGCGAACCGACCTCTACCGTGCAGAAGCTGAACGCCAACTCTCCAACACCTCCTCCTACCTCCGCCTGGACCATGACCCCACTAGCAAACATCAAGCCATTGTTTCCGAGTGTGTCACTGATGTCATCTCCTCTGGAGATCTTCCCTCCATGGCCACCAACCTCATAGTCCCCCAACCCCGCACAGCCTGCTTCCACCTCCTTCCCAAGATCCACAAACAGGACTACCCTGGTAGACCCATCGTTTCAGCCTGTTCTTGCCCCACGGAACTTATCTCTTCCTATCTCGACTATTTTTTCTCCCCTTGTCCAGTCTCTTCCCACCTACATTCGCGACTCTTCCGACGCCCTCCGTCACTTTAACAGTTTCCTGGCCCCAACCGTCTCCTTTTCACTATGGACGTCCAATCCCTCTACACCTCCATCCCCCACCAGGACGGCCTTCGGGCGCTCCGTTTCTTCCTTGAACAGAGGCCCAACCAGTCCCCATCCACCACCACCCTCCTCCGCCTGGCTGAACTTGTTCTCACATTGAACAACTGCTCCTTTGACTCCACTCACTTCCTCCAAATTAAAGGTGTTGCTATGGGAACCCGCATGGGACCTAGCTATGCCTGCCTGTTCATGGGACATGTGGAACATTCTTTGTTCCAGTCCTACTCAGGTCCCCTCCCTCACCTCTTTTTCCGGTACATCGATGACTGTATTGGTGCCGTTTCCTGCTCTCGCCAAGTTCATTCACTTTACTTCTAATTTCCACCCTTCCCTTGCCTTCACATGGTCCATCTCCGACTCTTCCCTTCCCTTCCTTGACTTCTCCGTCTCCATTTCTGGCTATCGGCTTTCAACAAACATCCACTACAAGCCCACTGACTCCCACAGCTACCTGGACTACACTTCCTCCCACCCGCTTCCTGTAAGGACTCAATTCCATTCTCCCAGTTTCTCCGTCTCCGACGCATCTGTTTCGACAATGCCACCTTCCATACTAGTGCTTCCGACATGTCTTCCTTTTTCCTCAACCGAAGATTCCCCTCTACTGTGGTTGACACGGCCCTTGACCGTGTCCGTTCTATTTCCCGCACTTCTGCTCTCACCCCTTCCCCTCCCTCCCAGAACCACGATAGGGTTCCCCTTGTCCTCACCTTTCACCCCACCAGCCTCCACATTCAACGGATCGTCCTCCCCCATTTCCGTCACCTCCAACGTGATCCCACCACCAAACACATCTTCCCCTCACCTCCCCTTTCAGCATTCCGAAGGGACCGTTCCCTCCGCGACACCCTGGTCCACTCCTCAATCACCCCCAACAGCCCTTCTCCTTCACCTGGCACCTTCCCGTGCAAGCACAGGAGATGCAACACATGCCCTTTTACCTCCTCCCTTCCCACTGTCCAGGGCCCCAAACACCCCTTCCAGGTGAAACAGCGATTTACTTGTACTTCTTGCAATTTAATATACTGTATTCGCTGCTCACGATGCGGTCGCCTCTACATTGGGGAGACCAAACGCAGATTGGGCGACCGCTTTGCGGAACACCTCCGTTCAGTCCGTAAGGGTGACCCTGAGCTTCCGGTCGCCTGTCACTTTAATTCACCGCTTCACTCCCACTCTGATCTCTCTGTCCTCGGCCTATTACATTGTTCTCATGAAGCTCAACGTAAGCTCGAGGAACAGCACCTCATCTTTCGATTGGGCACTTTGCAGTCTGCCAGACTCAACATTGAGTTCAACAATTTCAGTTAATTATCCCTGCCCCCATTTTTCATGCTGTATGATTTTTGCCATTCCCATTTGCAACATTTTATCTTTCCTGCCTCTTACAAAAGTACAGGATGTTCTTTCTATTTCTTCCTCCCCTCCTAACCCCGCCCCCCTGTCTCTGCACCTGCTTAATATGTTACATCTCCAGCTTTTTCCAGTTCTGATGGAGGGTCTGAGACCTGAAACGTTAACTCTGTTTCTCCCTCCACGGATGCTGCCTGGCCTGCTGAGTATTTCCAGCATTTTCTGTTGTTATTTTAGTTAATAAAGCATGTGGGATCCTGAGCCTTATGAATAGAGGCATAAAACCAAATGGACCTCCTGGCATCGACCTAGGCACTGGATTCAGACATGGCAAAGGCACAACCAGCTCAGTTGACCCTGCAAAGTTCTCTTCTCTAACATCTGGGGACTTGTGCCAAAACTAGGAGAGCTGTCCCACAGACTAGTCAAGCAACAGCCTGGCACAGTCATACTCACAGAATCATACCTTTCAGCCAATGCACCAGACTCCTCCATCATCATCCCTGGGTATGTCCTGTCCAACCGGCAGGACAGACCCGCCAGAGGTGGGGGCACAGTGGTATACAGCCGGGAAGGAATGGCCCTGGGAGTCCTCAACATTGACTCCGGACCTCGAAGTCTCATGGCTTCAAGTCAAGAATGGGCAAGGAAACCTTTTGCTGATTACCACCTACTGCCTTCCCTCGGCTGATGAATCAGTACTCGTCCATGTTGTACACCACTTGGAAGACGCACTGAGAGTAGCAAGAGCACAGAATGTACTTGGTGAGGATTTCAATGTCCATCACCAAGAGTGGCTCGGTAGCACCACTACTGACTGAGCCCTGAAGGACATAGCTGCCAGACGGCGAGAGAACCAACGAGGGAAAACCTACTTGGCCTCGTCTTCACCAATCTACCTGTCGCAGATGCATAGGTCTGACAGTATTGGTAGGAGTGACCACCACACAGTCATTGTGGAGACGAAGTCCCGCCTTCACAGTGAGGACACCCTCCATCGTGCTGTGTGGCACTACTACTATGCTAAATGCAATAGATTCAGAACAGATTTAGCAGCTCAAAACTGGGCACCAATGAGGTGCCGTGGGCCATCAGCCGCAGCAGAATTGTATACCACCACAATCTGTAAACTCATGGCCCATCATATCCCTCATTCTACCATTGCCATCAAGTCAGGGAACCAACCCTGGTTCAATGAGAAGTGTAGAAAAGCATGCTAGGAACGGCATCAGGCATACCTAAAAATGAGGTGCCAACCTGGTGAAGCTACAACACAGGATACATGCATGCTAAACAGCAGAAGCAGCATGCTATGGAGCTAACCGATCCCACAGCCAACGGATCAGAACAAAGCTCTGCAGTCCTGCCACATCCAGTCGTGAAGGATGGTGGACAATTAAACAACTAATGGGAGGAGACAGCTCCATGAACATCCCCATCCTCAATGATGCCGGAGCCCAGCATGCGAGTGCAAAAGACAAGGCTTGTGAGTGCAAAAGACAAGGTTAAAGCGTTTACAACCATCTTCAGCCAGAAGTGCCGAGTGGATGATCCTTCTCGGCCTCCTCCTGAGGTCCCCAACATCACAGAAGCTAGTCTTCAGCCAATTTGATTCACTCCACAGGATATCAAGAGATGGCTGAGTGCACTGGATACAGCAAAGGCCCTGACAACATCCCGGCTGTCGTGCTGAAGACTTGTGCTCCAGAACTACCCAAGCTGTTCCTGTACAGCTACAACAATGGCATCTATTCGGCAAAGCAGAAAATTGCCCAGGTAGGTCCTGTCCACAAAAAGCAGGACAAATCCAATCTGACCAATTACCACCCCATCAGCCTACTCTCAATTATCAGTAAAGTGATGGAAGGTGTCATCGACAGTGTTATTAGCGGCACTGACAATCTGCTCACCAATGCTCAGTTTGGGTTCCGCCAGGACCACTTGGCTTCAGACCTCATCACAACCTTGGTCCAGACATGAACAAAAGAGCTGAATTCCAGTGATGAGCTGAGAGTGACTGCCCTTGACATCAAGGCAGCATTTGACTGAGTGTGACCATGGAGCCCTAGTAAAATTGAAGTCAATTGGAATCGGGGAAAACTCTCCACTGGCTGGAGTCAACCTAGCACAAAGAAAGATGGCTGTGGTTGGTGGAAGGCCAATTAGCTCAGCCCCAGATCATCACTGCAAGAGTTCCTCAGGGCAGTGTCCTAGGCCCAATCATCTTCAAGAACTAGGGGGCATAATCTTAAAATAAGGGGCTGCTCATTCAAAACTGAGATGAGGAGAAACTTCTTCACTCAGAGGGTGGTAGGTTTGTGGAATTTGCTGCCCCAGAAAGCTGTGGAAGCTACATCATTAAATAAATTTAAAACAGAAATAGATAGTTTCCTAGAAGTAAAGGGAATTAAGGGTTACGGGGAGCGGGCAGGAAATTGGACATGAGTCTAGGTTCGGAATGGTCATGGCCCTGTGGGTAGTGGAGTGGGCCCAGGGGCCGTGTAGCCTTGTTCTGCTCCTACTGTGTTCTAATTCTGTTAGATTTCAGGAGATGGTTTTATTCCTGTTCCTGGCTGGGGTGGAGATCGCCTTTACAGAAGGTAAGTACTGTAGAAAATATAGGGACAGAGTGATCTCCTGGAAGAATTTCGATCGCCTAGATGGGTCGGAGAGGAATTTCCCAGATTTTTTTCTCCCAAATTGGCCATTGGGTCTTTATCTGGTTTTTCGCCTCTCCCGGGAGATCACATGGGTTCGGGTGGATGCAGAGTGATAGAAGATTTGAGGTTAGGATCAGATCAGCCATGATCTTATTGAATGGTGGAGCAGGCTCGAGGGGCCGATTGGCCTACTCCTGCTCCTATTTCTTATGTTCTTATCAATGACGCTCCCTCCATCATAAGTTCAGAAGTGGGGATGTTCGCTGATGATTGCAGTGTTCAGTTCCATTCGTAACTCCTCAGATATATGAAGCAGTCCAGGCCCGCATGCAGCAAGACCTGGACAACATTCAGGCTCTGGCTGATAAGTGGCAAGTAACATTTGCACCACACAAGTGCCAGGCAATGACCATCTCCAAGAAGGGAGTCTAGCTACCTCCCCATGACATTCAATGGGATTGCCGTCACCAAATCCCCCACCATCAACATCCTGGAGGGTCACCATTGACCAGAAACTTAACTGGACCAGCCACATAAATATTGTGGTTACAAGAGCAGGTCATAGGCTGGGTAACCTGCAGCAATGGACTCACCTCCTGACTCCCCAAAGCCTTTCCACCATCTACAAGGCACAAGTCAGAAGTGTGATGTAATATTCTTCACTTGCCTGGATGAGTGCAGCTCCAACAACACTCAAGAAGCTCGACACCATCCAGGACAAAGCAGCCCGCTTGATGGCACCCCGTCCACCACTGTAAACATTCACTCCCTCTACCACCGGCATCTTGTGGCTATAGGGTGTACCATGTACAAGATGCACTGCAGCAACTCGCCACGGCTTCTTCGGCAGAACCTCCCAAACCCATGACCTTTACCACCTAGAAGGACTAGGGCAGCAGGTTCATGGGAACACCACCACCTTCAAGTTCCCCAAATCACACACCATCCTAACTTGGAAATATATTGCCGTTCCTTCACTGTCACTGGGTCAAAATCCTGGAATGCCCTCCCTAACAGCACTGTGGGAGTACCTTCATCTCACGAACTGCAGCGGTTTAACAAGGTGGCTCACCACCACCAAGGGCAATTAGGGGTGGGCAATAAATGCTGGCCTTGCTAGCAATGCTCTTATCGCATGAACAAATTTTTTTTTTTTTTTTTAATAAAGTACAAAGCCAGCAAGTTATGCTAAACCTATATAAAACACTAGTTCGGCCCCAGTTGGAGTATTGTATCCAATTCTGGGCACCACACTTTAGGAAGGACGTGAAGGCTTTGGAGAGGGTACAGAATAGATTTACTGGAATGGTTCCAGGAATGAGGGATTGCAGTTACGTAGATAGATTGGAGAAGCTGGGGTTGCTCTCCTTAGAGGAGAGAAAGCCAAGAGGAGATTTGATAGAGGTGTTTAAAATAATCAAGGATTTAGATAAGAGTAAATAAACAGAAACTGTTTGCAATGGCTGAAGGGTCGATAACCAGAGGACACAGATTTAAGGTGATTGGCAAAAGAACCAGAGGCAACAGGAGGAAAAACATTTTTACACAACGAGTGGTTAGGATTTGGAATGCACTGCCTGCGTGGTGGATACAGATTCAATAGTAGCCTTAAAAAGGGAGTTAGATAATACTTGGAGAAATAATTGCAGGGATATGGGGAAAGAGCGGGACAATGGGATTAACTGGACTGCTCTTGAAAAGAGCTGGCATAGACTCGATGGGCCAAATAGAATAGTGCAACACAGAAGGAGGCTATGATTCTATAACTATTTGGAAAAGACTAGATAGATCTTTTCCTGTCTGTCATTTTCATATATTCAAGATTAAATGCTGTACAAGTGGGAGTCTTTATGTGGAATGCATGAGATTTACACAGTTAATCTCCTTCGCCCCCCAAAAAATTCTGCATTTCACCAAGAGCTCACACTAAATATACATTTGCACTTGCATTAAAATTTCAACACTGTAATTACAAACATTTGAAGCAGAGGCTCTGTATAACAAAACACATCCTTTTATTGTGCATCAAGTGGTCAAAAGTATCAACTTTTGCTACTGAACCAACCACTGCGCCCAATGTAGGACTAGTATCTTCAACAAACCGTAAACTAAAACAAAAGCTGGAATTTCCTCAGAGCCAATCCTGCTTTGCCGATGTAAATTTGCCAGAAGGTGTGGCGGAAATCCTGTTTGCACACAAATGGGAGTTTGGTGAAGTTACAGTGGAGTTTTAAGAGCAGATCTGAGGAAAACCCCGGCATTTAATTGTGTTATTTGTAACTGAACAGGTGAATCAGATGTTGGGTTCACTCCCCTCAAATCATGATAACAAATCGATGCACTGTAGTGTGCCTTCAATGCAAATTTACTGATACACTTCAGTATAAAACCACTGATTTCAACTCTGTAAAAACTTTGCTTCAGAACTTTAAAAAAATATTTAAAAAACACTGAAATGTTGAGAACAGTGGTTTAAAACAAAGAACAGAAAATCTTGAGTGTTCTGTCAGAAAACAAAGTGTCAGGCAGCAGGCAGATGTGTTTTTATTTATTAAATGCTCAAAATTGTTTAGAAAATTAGTATAAATGATTTCCTACAGAATATAGACAAACCACCATCCACTCAAAACACACATTCAATGCATTATCAGAATTCAGAGCAAACAGCAATTGGTTCATTAACTGACCAATGATAATTCTTTAAAAGGAACATTCTGTATGGCTGTCTTTTTAATACGGAATCCCAGCATTCAAGCAAGACCTTTTCCTAATGACATGGCTTTTTCCTTGGGCTAGAATATTTCACTTAGTTTCAGTTTTAGATTTTTGCTACCATGTTTGTCATGTGTAGTCAGGCACGGATTCCGAGTGCTGCTCCAGCCCCTGAGTCTCCGCTGTCTGGTGCAGGTGCTGAAGATGTTGAAAAGCCCTTATGCTCATATTCAATGCAGGATGTACTTTGCAAACACCAGACTCTCCAATTAAGGAAAGACCACATACCCCAAAGTACGCATGTAAAGCATCTGAAACAGACAGACAATGTTCAGAATTAGGAGCAAGCTTGCAGAAAAATAGAAGACAGGGTTTAAAACTGGATGAAGACCTCTTTAATTGGATAATTACTGAGCTCATCACATTTGGTTGTCTTGGAAAGATTATTAACTCCTAATTTTACCTCTTCCTCTCCTAAAGGTGCTGACTAAATAAAAAGATGGCAGCACTGAATCTAGTCGGCCTTCCCAAAGCTGAACAGGAAACCTCAGGGATGCTGCAGTTAACGGTGATGCTCCTACTGCCACCTCTGCTGAGATTGGTTAACGCAGCATAGACAGGAGAAGGAACAGGGAATCTTACAGCTATAACTGCATACAGTTGCCGAGTCATCGAGCAAGCTTTGTTATCTATTTTATTAGACTTGGAGGTATTTAGATGGTGTAATCTTCAAGAGCGAAACCAGAATACTCACTGTGGACCCAAAATTGTTCATCCCGGTGTCCTATTGCAGCCTATTTATATGCCATTTGTTCACTTCTGAGTGATATTAAAGTTGCACAGATTGCTGTTGGCCACGAGAACTGAGGGGGCCCCATAACAATTTTTTCATTACATGACAGAAGGAGGGATAAAATCTCATCAGAAAATTGTATAAATATATTAGTGAAGTAACACACGTGGCAAGGGTTACATAATTTAAACACTATTAAAGTGATAAAAGAAAATGTGTTGAAAATCTGAAATAAAAGCAAGTCAGTTAATATGTAAAATTTTAATCAGAATGAGCTGTATCGAAGGGCCCCCACACCAAACATTAACCTTAATTTTCTTTCAGATGCTGATAGACCTGCATTTCCTGTATTTTACATTTCTATTTTATTGCCCAGTTCTGAAGAATATCTCCTATGTAGGAAGAGGGTCAAATGTCTGACACAGTAAATTAAATCTGGCCAATTGTTCGCTCAGTCAAAGTGAAGTAACATATGGAGTTGACAAAAATCTTGTAGAGGACAACAA